>NC_085987.1:9418770-9586754 GCF_910591565.1 Cydia splendana | reverse complement strand
TCTCCCTCTCTCCTCTCCCTCTCCCTCCTCCCTCTCCCTCTCCCTCTCCCTCTCCCTCTCCCTCTCCCTCTCCCTCTCCCTCTCCCTCTCCCTCTCCCTCTCCCTCTCCTCTCCTCCTCCCTCTCTCCCTCTCCCTCTCTCCTCTCTCCTCTCCCTCTCCCTCTCCCTCTCCCTCCTTCTCTCTCCCTCTCCCTTCTCCCTCTCTCTCCCTCTCTCCTCTCCCCTCTACCTGAATGCATAGATTGTCGATAGTGCGTTATCTACGCCCGTCTCAAACAGGATAGATAGAGTTAGACCAAGAAAAATCTGCAGCGATTTTGAAAGCCCACGCAGTGCAAGTGTTATTCTGCCGTCATAATCCCGATAATTCACAACAAACACCGATAACGAACTCTGCGAAACATAGTAGTCATAAATGTCCTGTGAAAAATGTCGTTCTGACTTTTTGACTATTTTAAGGTTAGGCTACAGGGCAAACCCTTAACCCGATCGTCTTTGTTTTAGGCTCAAATTGTAGCTGACTAAATTGTCCGTTATTCTCAATTTTTGATATCATTCTTCGTTTCCAATTATCGAGCACCAAAATCAAAAATTCGGAAAAATTGAATTTTATTTCACTATTTCGACCATAACTTTTTTTGTTTTTTGACTTTCTCGAATAATTATTTTTGCACCTTACAGCTCTCGTGATTATGCGTCTTTTGAGCCTATTTTTTAATATCATATCTTCACAACTTTCCGAGATATAAGGGGATCGCACTTTTTTCGTGAAATCGGACCGTATACTGGAGCGAACGAAAAGACATTTCCAATGTCAAAAACAAAACGTTGTGGGAAAACTATTCGTTCATTCGCTTTTTAGAAAACATCGAGAATTCGCTCTAGTAGTTCCGCGCCAAAAGCTGCATATTTGCCGACTTTCTTGAAATACTTATTTATATCGTATAATCGTTTTAATCGTGCTAAAAGTTCTCCAGAATTAAGTTTGTGTCTAAAGATCGGATCGGACGAACGGACGCTGGAGCTGCGGTATATTCAGGCATGCAGGTTGGTAAGTGCACGAGCTGGTCTCCGGGGCCCTAGCCGCCTGAAAGAGGACGACCCAGCCATCCAAGCCCAGGTTACTGACGAAGGAGCTCAAGTACACTGAGCCCTTTTGAAAAGACTCTCCTCATCTGTAAACTACTGCGCAGTCAAATTTACTGATGATTGATATAAGTTTATAAATAATTTTTGTAGCCCCTTTAAAATTCTTACTTTTGTTCATTATTTTGATTAACTAATCATTAACCAGGTGCCTTATATAAGGACGACTCACGCTAGAATGGGCCGATGCAGGGCCGGAGCTTCCGGCGCTTCGTTTTCTGTGGAAATGACATGTCGGGCGCCTCGGTACGGGCTCGGCCCGGTCTAGCGTGAGTCATCCTTTATGGAACAGATATTCAACTTGTTCTATAATCTATACGTTTAAATTGGAACGGTCGCCATAATTTTTCAAAGTTGTATAAATGTTTATTTATCCACTTTTGCTACTTAAATACGGATAGCCGTCGTCCCAGTAACAGTTAGGGCTCATTTAGACGATACGAGAACTCGCATGCGAGTTTCAACACATTGCGGGTTTTGATCAGTCGGTTGAATTGGACGTAGGTAGGTAACCAACAGTCCGCAATGTAACTAAAATCGCATGCGAGTTCGCGCGCCGTCTAAATCAGCCTTTATCGACTGTTCTATAAAGAAGCGCATATACTTAGCTAAGCCACAGAATAACTAATAGTATGGCTAAGCGGGCGTGGTGTTCAAAATTACCTTGACGCGCTCTTATTCTCTTAACAATAAAGTCGCGCCAAGATCATATTGAACACCTCACCCGCTTAGGAACTATACTGACTGTACTTATGCTTCAAAATTTGGCTTGGCACCGACTTCAAACATATTAGTTGGTTGCATATACTCAAAAAAGGCTTATTATTAACCGGGCTGCTAAAATATTAAACAGGAAATTTCTTTGGGCCTATAATAATATAATTTGGCTGTGCATTCAAAACTGGTAGCAAAATCACGCTACCCAAAAAATATAGGGAACTTGAATTGATAGGTTGGCGTCTAAAATAATAAGTTGGCAACTAATATTGTAAAGCGATCGTAAAATTTGGTTGTTTATATATGTACATATACAGAATACCTATATACATAAGCTTTAAATACTCCATCTTTAAATAATTTTAACATATGCATACCTAGTTCTTTAAATTGTCAAATTTCTTAATCCACAAAACACCACTAATTTATTTAGTCACTTATTATACTACAGTACCTATACTTACTCGTATAGTCCAAATTCCTAATCATGAAACGCTATTATACCATTAGGTCTTAAAACTTTTAATTACTAATTTCAATAGTTGTCACGGTATTGAAGCAAGAGTCAAAAGATATGCGACGACGAGCGAAGCGAGGAGGAGCGTGTTAGGTTAACCGTGTAGTGACCATACAAAATATTTTAAAAGAACTTATTTTTTTAATTTAATATGTATAGCCGAGCTTTTTAAAACGTGCTTCGTAAATGGTCTCCTATATAATAATTCAGTTGCCAAATAAACATTTGGTACCTTACCTGCCTAAAAATAAACAAAATCTGTAACGTCTGTAAAATTTTAGTACCCGTTTCTATATTTTTTAACTACTCAAATTCGATTAATAGGGGATATTACTAGGATGTTCTGCCGCCAGAGTACAGCACTAATACCGACTCAGTAAATTCATAGACTAACTTATACATACTGTGCCTTAAACTGTATTTTGAAGTTTTCGCACACAATAAGATATGACATTGATGCATCAAGGCGGTTTGTTAACAAGGACCTACCGGTAAACGCGAAAATCGAAATTTAGTTATCTCATTATCTGCCTCTTTATCGCTCGAATATGCAAGAGTGATAGAGAGATTAGATAACGAAATTTCGATTTTCTTGTTTCGCGGTAGGCCATGTGATTGACGTGACGTGTGATGTGTCAATGTGGTTTGTTTACTGTACGAGTAATATGTGCCACAAAGGTGCCAGTGCCACCTACGCAGAGCTTTGCCTAATATTCCCTACGTGCCCTTAAAAAAATATTTTCACCACTCCAACTCGGAAAGGCTTACTTTGCACTTCAAAAACTGATTAGCAAAGTCGCATGTGCATAAATCACATGTGAGGCAAAGTAATCAAATGCTGTTTGCTGGTAGAATTGACTTTTAAATGATGATTTTGGATGATACATATTTAAAATAACATTCATTTGATTTGATTCGATTTTGTTTGATATTTTACATTTAATATTTGCTCCGGGTTGGTGTGGTGAAATAAGTGTATATAACCTAGATCAGCGGTCGGCAACCTTTTTTTGCGTAGTTTTAGTAGCGTAGTTAACGATGAGTTGACGCGGGCCGCACTTTGTTAATATTTATGACTTTATCAGACATTGTCGTTTCTCAATATTACATAGCCAGAGAGGCTCGCAGGCCGCAAGTGACAGTTTCACGAGCCGCATGCGGCCCGCGGGCCGCAGGTTGCCGACCGCCGACCTAGATAGACTTCTATTGAGCCTACAAAACACTTCGTGGATTCCTGTGTATAAAGAAAAAGATGTGGATTCGGGATTTAATATGTTTCGTGACATAATAATGATGAATTTCAATAAATATGTACCAAATTCTAAAATTAAATTGAAAACTAGTGGTAAGGAAGACAGAGGATGGCTGACAAGAGGTATAAAAATATCGTGTAAAAGAAAAAGAGAATTGTTTATCCTGACTAAAAGCAACTCTGGTGATAACTTGTTAAACCATTACCAGGAGAGTGAGCGAATCGACGAACAGCATTGTAAATGTAGTATACACAACTTGCTACGTACTGTGTGAGCGAGATTTCCGCTGCACCTATTTAATTTAATTAGTGCCTACTTTTTAAGTTATAGCTTTAATTTATAAATAATATTTAGCATGTAATTATTATTGTAATGTAATGGGTTCATACCTAAATAAATAACATTTTTATTATTTATTATTTATTTATTACAAATCGTATTGTACTTTGCTAAAACAAATTATTACTTTTGTCCGAAAGAAATAGTTACACCGTGAAAAAAATTTCAGCTTCCAATAATAAAGTGTATGTATGATACTTGGAAGGTAATAAATGACAATATTAAAGAATGTAGGCCGTACAATATAACTGATTTGATAGGTTTGTCTGATGGTGTAGAAGTAGCAAAATAAGGGAATATTACTGCATTGTTCTTCCGCCAGAGTGCATGACCGATCCATATGGTAAACAGTTTTTTGACAGTTTTGACAAGTCTTTCAAATCGTGATTAAAATAAAATTTCGAAATATATTAATATATTTTGAGTTTAAAATAAGGTACTTACAAGATATGTTAATACAATAATGCATCAGTGCTGCGTATTTGGCTGTAGAAATCAAGGGAATCATTCATTTCCGAAAGACCAAAGTGTATGAAAGCAGTGGGAAGCGGCGGTACGTCGTAAAGCAAAAAAAAGTCAAAGATACGTTCAGCACATTTTAAATCCGAAGATTTCATTGAATCTGAAAACTTTTCAGGTAAGAATTTCGAAATAATAGAATAACCGTCACATTTATTACTCAATTTTATTCTGAGCATAACCTAAACTCTTGTTATTATTTTCAGGATTTGTGTAGATTTCTAAACTCGGTCTAGAGGATTCCTAGTCTATGTCCAATTGTCCATGGCTCTGTGGGCATAACTAGTTACGACGACTCCTTGTTTATTGATAAATTTGTATATAATAAAGTTTGTAATGATTCGGAAACATAACACTTATAATCATTTATTCATTTATAACTTTTATAAGTTAACAATGTAACAGTAGCATATTAAAATGGCGTTACAAAAAAATTAAAACCAGACTAATGAGTCGACGAATCCTACATACTTGTTTGAAGGCTTACGAAAACAATAACTTTTGTAGTATAATAAGTGATTACACTGCAGGTCGCCAACTGGATAGTTAGACACACAGCGGACTCTGGTTTTAACAGTAGGTATTATCTTTGTAAGGACTCTATAGAAAGTGTAGGTCTGTAGGTAGTCAGTGTAAAATCTGAGCTAGAATTGATGTCTTTAAATTTATCCGGCAATTGCGTGAATAAAGATTTTGAGCTGTTGCCTTCAGTGTAACCTGTGTAACCACTTTTTATGCTACCAAAATTATGTTCGTCGTATAGGGTAAGCCTGGAACAAGACAAAAGTAAAAATTACATTCTGAAAAATGGAATTAAATAGGTTTAAATTTGATTAAGTATGTAATTAACACACTTTTATTGGATCGACCGTCGACCTGTATGTAACTATGTAATGGAATCTAAGGTAACTAATTTAACCATCTTCCAAGGATCGTAGCGTCATGAAATATGGCAGCTGTATGTAGTTCTGATGACAATACAATAATATGGTACTGTCGAACTGATTTGATGATGGAGCCGGAAGATATGAACTGGAGCTTCATGATGGAACATCGTATCATAGCTGTGTTTGGATTTGTTAGAAAAGTCTTGTAATGAACTTTTACCACGATTAGGTTTCAAGGTCTGATGATAAAGCCGGAAGATAGGCACTGGCATTCCATGATGGAATACCGTATCATAGTCGTGTTTGCACTTGTGAGAAAGGTCACGTAATGGACTTTGAACACGATCAGGCATCAAGCGTGTTTTTCTAGTGTTTTTTAAACTATTAATTTATTTCCTTTTAGGCTTGCACCACGTTCCACGTTCCCGAAGCAGCTTTTTAAGTTCTTCGACCTTTAAATGTCCGTAGGGCGCCATATTCACAGTAAAAGTAATTAAATATGATTATTAGAAATATGTACCTATTATAATAATTTACTTAATTACTTTTCACTTTTACTAATTATTTGTTTATGACATGACAACATAACACCATGACATGATGTGTCATTGATGATATGATGATGTCAGCGAGCTTTCCATAGACTATAGAGCTTTGTTTACTGTATGTCTAGTGGCGCCACCTACACAGAGCTTTGCCTAATATTCCCTACTACTTTAAATCCACTGGAAAATTAAATTCAACTAATCCTTCAGACAATGCAGGTGCAGTCTTGCCCCCTTTTGAAACCACCACATTGATTTCATTTCCAGCCAGCAAAAGTAAGTTAAAGAAAATTGTTGTGGGACTATAAAATAAAAAATCATCTGGTTTTGATGACATTCCCTCAGGTGTTATAAAGTATATTGCCGACTCCATATTAAAACCTCTCTTGCACTTAGTAAATCTCTTTTTGCCTGAAGGAAAGTTCCCAACTAGGCTCAAGAAAGCTAACATAAAGCCCATACTTAAGCAGGATGATAAATTATGTGTAAAAAAACTACAGGCCGATCTCTCTCTTAACGATGTTCTCAAAGATTTTTGAAAAGATAATGGGTAATCAGAGGATTAGCCATTATCTTTTCAAAAATCTTGATCATATAGACATATGCTTATCTGGTTTCAAACAAAATTTTGGCTCCAGAACAATTTAGATTTCAAAGGGGAGTATATATCTACTTCTGATGCACTGTTTGAAATGTCTGACTATGTCTATGAAGCACTGAATCGGCATGAAAATGTTGTTGCCATTTTGTTAGATTTATCTAAAGCTTTTGATCATGTAAATCATAGCATAATAGATACTAGATATCTTAAATCGCTACGGCATTAGAGGTATAACAAACAAATGGTTTGAATCCTACTTGAATGTGTCTCGGTATCAACCTTGAATCATAAAACTCGTCCTATGTTGAATATTAAATCTGATAACTCATGTATTGAATCTGGTGTGCCCCAAGGGGCCCATCAAGCATACTGGGGCCCATCTTGTTCCTTTTGTACGTAAATTACTTGGCACAGCTATTATCCAACAAAATAATTATGTTTGCTGACGACATTTCCATGTTATTTAAATTCAAGAAAAATGAAACTGAAGGCCTTAATAGTTTAATTACAAATAAATTGTCTATTGTTGTGAATTGGTTAAGTATGCTCAATCTAACTACAAATATTAAAAAAAACCAAATGCATGCACTTTAGAAACATAAGAACTGGAAGTGTTAGGCTAGACATAAAATCAAATAGCTTGTCTGTTCTGACTGTAAATGAAACTAAATTTCTGGGTATACTTATATGTGGATAAGAACTTAAATTGGAAAAAACATGTTGACTTTCTCTGCAACAAACTTAGTAGCTTCGCTTTTGCTCTGAAAGGTTTGAAAAATATTTCTCCAGTCGGGCTCCAGTTGCTACGACAGCAATCTACCAGCGTAGCACTATCTATGTTGCTGTAAAGTGTTTAATACGTTGCCCGTAGAAATTAAGTCACTTAATGACTTGAAATTTGTGACAGCACTTAAAAATATTGTCATTGAGTGATGCCCCTACAGCTCAAGTGAATATTATAATATAAACGGTTAGTTAACAAGTAGGTATGTGAGTAAATATGTAGCTACACCCACTGGGTAAATTTAATTAGCCTAAGCAAATTAGAAAAATCTGCGGAAATAATTCGTGTAGTTTTGAAAATTGGTACAGGCATACCTTGTGGTATCCAGATAAACCTACTAAAAGTCCCCGAGGGTAGGGGGTGTGCTGAGGGCGTAGGAGGGGGGGGGGGGGGGGTTGAAGGTACCTTTTTTCATATTTTTGCTCACATCTCGAATATCTGTATGAATAGCATTATAATTACTTCAGACGAAAGTTTTAACATAAAATTTACTACAAATTTGGTTATGTTTATTTTTACTTTACGATCAATACTTTAGGAGCTACAGGCTGTTAAAGTTCAATAAGAGATAAAAAATAGACGATTTAAGAAAACGTCGTTTTTTTGTAATTGTTCATCATAAATAAAAAAAATAGTTTAGAGTAAGCAAGCTAAGCGATCTGCTGATAACCTACGGAACCCTACACTGAGCATGGCCCGACATGCTCTTGGCCGGTTTTTTTTTATATTTTATCAGCAGGTTGCTTAGCTTGCTTATTCTAAACTAAAATTTTTATTTATGATGAACAATTACGAAAAAACGACGTTTTTTTAAACCGTCTATTTTTTAACTCTTATTTAACTTTAACAGCCTGGAGCTCCTAAAGTATTGATCGGAGAGTAAAACTAAACATAACCATATTTGTAGGAAATTTAATGTTAAAATTTTTATCCACAGTAATTATAATGCTATTCGTACAGATATTCGAGATATGAGCAAAAATATGAAAAAAGGTACCTTCAACCCCCCCCTACACCCTCAGCACACCCCCTACCCTCGAGGACTTTTAGTATGTTTATCTGGACACCACAAGGTATGCCTGTACCAATTTTTAAAACTACAGGAATTATTTCCGCAGATTTCCCAATTTCGGCTTAATTTGACGTGGCTATATTGATTCTCACTGTATTGCCTAACATCAACATATACACATACAATTTATGGCTTATGAATAAAAAAAAATATTGTGTTTCACTCGGGGGCAAACTTTGTTTAACCCTCGTGCTTTGAAACCCTCGCAACGCTCAAGATTCTATTTTGGAATCTTTCGCTTGCTCAGGTATCAATATTAGCACCAGCGGATAAACAATAACTTTGCCCCCTTGTAAAACAAATAACTATTTATTTATTATTAGTTTATTACATCCCTTTTGAAGTTGATTTTTTTTGTAAGTACCTATAAAGTTTTTATTGTTTTTTGTGCTGTCAAGTCCTGCTAAGGGTAAAAAATTCAATAAAAGATATGTGACAGTTTATTATTTTATTCCTTTCCATTATATATACCTAAACAGTTGTTAGGAAAACGGTATCATTTTTATAAGGTTATTATATTTATTATAGGTATAATACACATACAACTACTTACATACCTAATATTTTAGTAAGTAAGTAACCCAAGTAACACAGAAGTGTTGTACTTATAACGGTTTAGTAATATGTAGCTGTCTGCCGAACTATAAGCTGAAAAGACAGGCCAGCTTAAGCTACTAGAGTCTGACCAAGATAACTCTGCAGCGATTTTATAGCACAGACGTCTCACTGTTATTTAAAAATCATCATTGCACGTCTGTGCTGTTGAAATCGGTGCAGAGTTATCTTGGTCTGACTATAAATGTTATCGGCGATGAAAGACGATGACTGGCGGTCACGATAGTGTAGAGGGCATACTCGGCAGTCCCCGCCAGTCATCGTCTATCATCGCCTGCGATCCGTGAGTTTTCGGTTTTTTGGGCACGCATCAAAGGGAATCGCCGGGTGGTTGCGTTGTACAGTATCTACAGGCGTTCATGTGGTAGCTCGCACGATGATCTTGCCGATGATGATGATAGATAATGATACTATCAACGATCATTTCTAATTTAAGGATTAATTATTGCTCTCCGGAAATATATTCGGTCGGAAGTCTACTTTCGATCTGAAATAAATTAATTTTAAGTTATAATACTTAATGTCAGCCTCAGACAACTACAACATGGATACAGAAACGACGATTACATTGGGTAAGTATATCCATTGAGTTAATATTACTATAGATAGTATATAGTATAAAGTAAGCCATACCAAACAATGAAATGGTCGCAATCGCAACCTGTACAGTCACCTGCAATAATATGTTACACAACGAAGGCCGCAAAAATATCTGACACGATCTTATTTGTAGAGCCATAAGAGCGCGTCACATATTTTTGCGGCCTTCGAAGAGTAACATATTATTGCAGGATTTGCAGGTGACTGTACCACGCGACCAAAACGCCGTAAGCGCCGGGTAATTCTGGCGCTTGCGCGTTTAAGTCTAGAGATTAACGCTTCGTTTTTATAGCTTGTCAGCGTCAGCCCACAACAGCTCATGGCGCAAAATACTGGTTCTCTGTGCCGGTTCTATACATAGATAACATAGTATAATAGTTCAAAGGGCATATCACATGTATGGTGATTTTTTTAGGGTTCCGTACCTCAAAAGGAAAAAACGGAACCCTTATTTATAGGATCACTCGTGCGTCTGTCTGTTCGTCTGTCACAGCCTATTTTCTCCGAAACTACTGGACCAATTAAGTTGAAATTCGGTACACACATGTAAGTTTGAGACCCAAAGACGGACATGTCACGTAAACAAATGAATTTTAAACATTGGGGCCACATTTGGGGGGTAAATGAGAAAATTAAAAAATAAGTTTTTCGACCTATATCGTGATACATGATGATGATGTATGAGCTCATTGTAAGAATTTAAAATATATTTTTTTATAAGTTTAGGCTAAACAGTTTAGAAGTTATTCAAGAAAATAGGCAAAAATGACCATTCCCCCCCCCCCTGTATCTCCGAAACTACTGGGTCTAAAATTTTGAAAAAAATACACAAAATAGTTATTTACCTAATGACAGAAAAACCTATTAGAATTGTGCAGTCAAGCGTGAGTGAGACTTAATTACTAAGTTTTTGATCCGACCCCTACGGATTTTATAACGATATTTCACTCACGTTTCACTTGCAAAAATACATTGTTAAGATTTGTGTAATGTACGGAACCCTTGGAACGAGAGTCCGACTCGCAATTGACCGGTTTTTTATAGGTACCTATACGGCAATAAGACCGTTCCAAAATTATTATTGCTTGGCTTGTTAGGTTTCTTTAAGTCGTATGCAATAGATCAGTGGTGGGCAAAGTTTCTTCATGAGGGGCCAACACTTGAAGGAATTTCAGAGCAGGGCGAGATTTACAGCAAAAATGTATTTTTTTAAATGACCGGCGGCGGGCCATATAAAATCCTTTCACGGGCCGGACCTGGCCCGCGGGCCGTACTTTGCCCACCACTGCAATAGATCATATAGTCCGTCTAACCCGTTAAGTGGTATACATCTTGAGACGAGTTTTTAGAATAATAAATAAATATAAATAATAAATATTTCAGTACAATCTTACGTAGTACTCTACGTCGAGTTAGCCTAAAAGTAAGCAAAGCTTGTAGTATAGGTGGGCGACGATAAACAATCTATATAGATAAATACATATATTAGCTAGCATACATACTACCTACTTTACAATAGATGTTCGTGATAAACACACAAATAAATACACTTAGGTTCCCAGGATTCAAACTCGGGACCTCCTGCTTCGTAGGGACACTATACCGACTAGGCCGTAGGCCGCTTAGTCGTATATATTTCAGTATAACTTTCTGTTACAAGAGCATTTTGTCACTACTAATGTCTAAAAACAGTCGACCCTAACGTGGAAAGTAACAATTCATATTTAATTAATGGGCTATAGAATTATTTAAACTCGATGGGTACGCTGACACCTGTCATTTTAACACAATTTTGCGATATTTGGCGTGTTTAGGTTATAAATTATGTGGAGATGACACCTGTCACCCTATCCATCGAGTTTGAAAAATGAGGACACGCGGCAGCGTGTAAAGCCAAGTTCAAAAGAAGATAACTGGCAACGCAGCGGCCGTGTGTTATATTACGTATATTTTGAGCGATACACGAACTATTTTGAGCCACTTTCGACCCCTATTAAACATTAACATATGAAATTTGGTTCGTTTATTAAGAACATTAAGGCTAACTGGACTGGAACCCCAAACAGACAGCTCAACCGGTTATTAAGGTACAAACATCTAAAAATCGGGATTTTTCTCACTGACTGACTTACCTAACATCAAAAACCTAACCCACTTCCTGATGACCTAGCAAGTTAAAGTTTTGGCATCCAGTTGGCCAATTGTGTGGTTACAAATTTAATTTTATGACTATTTGTAATATTTTCCAAAAAAACTGGTTTTATTTACACGTAGGTACTTTTCGAATAATGTAATAGCAAAAAAAAAAATTTGAAATCAACTTTGATGAATACTAATATTTTTTGTACTAAAGTAATGATATCCCATCAAAAACATGAATGAGAAGCAAAGTTCAATATTAAGAATATGGGTCATTGTTGACTTCGTTGGCAAAAAAAAGAGATCTACATGGGTGCTACTGCCTAGTTCTAGTTTGATAGTTTATGATTTGTAGATCTCAATTCTTTTGCCGGCGAATCAACAACACATACCTACCTACTCTTAATATTGTACTTGGCTCTCATTTTACATTTATGTTTTTGATGTACCTTTGTTTAATACCTTATAATATGCTTATATGAGGACTCCTGACTCCTCGGAGTAATTAATTTTGTACCGAAAATTTTAGACATGGCGTCTCCGTTGGTTATATCCTCTAAGCCTGACTCCATTTCTGTTTTAGGACATTTTATTGCCAGTACGCATGTATAAAATATTAATACCATGAAATATGAAAATATGTATGACCATAATTGATTACACTTATTCTTTATAATCGAATACGTGTAAGTATAATATTGTTTTAGCTCAAAAATATTTTGAAACATAATTATTTCCTCATAGGTGATGTGAAAAGCAGTATGTGTCACATATACGTCACTACGCTCAGGATTCTATTTTAGAATCCCTGGTCTAGTCACGCTCGGGATTCTATTATATAATCCTTGTTCGGGATTCAATGTACGCCCACGCCACACGTGTCACAAATTCACAATATGCTATTGTTGGTGCTTACAGCTCTTCTCTTGTCAGAGGGCAGTAGTTCCAATTTGACACGTTAAGCGTTTCAAACGGTAAAGGCCCCGTGAACTCCGTGCATTGCAATCGTAAGTCCATGCACATGCTCTCGAGGGCCTGCTTGTAAATTCTGGTATACTTGCAGACGAGCTCGGCGCTGAGAAATAAGTAGGAGTGATTAGTAAGTATATCATGAACAAACATATAAGTTTTTCTGGCATGAACGAGTGTTTGAGAAAATGAAACATCGGTAAATCTGTTATCGATAAGTCTGTAACAGATTAATAATAAAATAACTTCTACTTGCTGTAAATTACCGACAAATTTAAAGAACGCAATCCATCATTTGCTCCTTATGACCTCAGGAACGCGTGGTTTTAATCGGTCGGGTTAACGTTAGACCGGACCGTGTCCGGGCCGGAGCTTCAGGCGCATCGTTTTCTACGGAAAGCGTCACGTGATCGCCTGTCATGTCATAGAAAAGTAAGCGCCGGAAGCTCCGGCCCGGACACGGACAAGGCCAGGTGTAACGTGAGCCATCTTTACTCGTTCTAGTTGTCGTTGTGTGTTGTCTTATTGTTTACTGTACTGTACAATGAACATTTATAGCCTGCTAGTGTTAATTTAAGGAATAGGTACATAAATAAAATAAAATGAATAAAAATGCGTTACTTCACAAGTTCCCAGCAATTCATAAGTTGTTTCATGCAGGGTGGTAGGAAGACTTGACCATTAAGTTTCACGTCGTAGTCCTCGGTCATTGGTTTATAGAAGTTGTTGGCATCGTATATGGTCTGCTCTAAAGTCCCTGTAACTGAGTCGCTTAACTTCAAACTCGGGTAAATCCATCTGTCAGATTATGCGATTTTGGTATTACGAAAAGGGGTCATCCATTAATTACATCACACGTTTAGGGGGGGGGGGGGGGGAGGGGGGTCTAGAAAATGTGACATGTTGTGACAAGGGGGAGAGGGGAGTCACAAACTTTGTGACGTCACCTTAACTTCATCAGTAACCAAAATTTTATTTTAATCATTTTATTGACTGTACAGTTCAAAACAAGTTTTTGGAACGATAATCGTTTTTATTAGTTTAATTTTTTTTCATAATCCGTTTTGGGTTATAAATTTACTAATATTTTGACAAAAAAATAATAATACTTAATTCGATTTGCCGACTTCGTTGAAAAAATGTGACGTCACACCCGGGGGGGACGGGTTTGCCAAATGTGACCAAGTGTGACAAGGAGGGGGGGAGGGGTCAAAAAACCTTGAAATTCGTGTGACGTAATTAATGGATGACCCCAAAGGTAATAGGGTAGATATTTGCTGTGAGGGTGGAATGGATTTACCTGAGTTAGAAGATAAGCGACACAACTGTTCATATACTGTAGGTTATTTACATCTTTTAGCTCATTTCTTGGAAATTTAAAAATAATCGTAAGTGAATCTCTTGCACCTTAATAGAGTACAGCCGCCGGCCGTCAGATACTTATATCGGAGCAGCTAAGGTGCTCAGAAATATCTGAACACGCCAGTACGGTTACCATCAGTTTGTCACTGACATAAACGCCGTCGAGAACGTAATTTACTTTCTATACATCTCGCTCGCACTCGCATATTAGTGCAAACGGGATGTATAGAAAGTAAATTACGTTCTCGACGGCGTTTACGTCAGTGACAAACTGATGGCAACCGTACTGTTGTCAAGGCGCTAGAGTGCGTGTTCAGACCAGCACCTAATGGCCGCTCCAATATTACTGATAGCGACTGTACGAGTACCTATACAAGCTAAGGACCGACACACAAAGCCGCTAAACCTTCGACAAAATAACGATTTTGCATTACCTACATCCAGCCTCACATTATACCATTCAGCGGGCTCAGCACGGTTCCATTTTTATCGACTATCACTATGCGCGTCCCTTTCGCACTTACATACTTGTTAGAACGTGACAGGCATGGTGACAAGGGATAAAAACGCGACCGTGCTAAGCCACCTGGACCTCATACGATGTGCATAAAAATTTACTTATATTATTACTTATACAGTGGAACCTCGGTAGCTCGAGCCTCGATAAGGGGAAAAATTAAATGCCATTCCCTTTCCTTCAAAACCCAAAACCTCCATAACTCGAAATATTTAACCTCACTAAGACGTAAACCAACGATTATTCAGTACATTTTTACCTCTATACCTCGAAAAATGAAATCTGACCTCTACAACTCGAAAAAATAGTCGAATTGTTTTACCACCTCTATATCGCAAGTCATTTACTAACGTACCTCTGTATCTCGAAATATATAATAACACTGTACTTTCTTAATTATTTGCGATTCTTAATTACCTGTCTAACACGAATTTATCATTCGTTTTACCTCTATAACTCGAAACCTCTTTAAGACGAGTAAAAACGTACAAGAACCTCCCTAAGTCGATGCACTCTATAAGACGAAACCTCGTTAATACGAGGTTTTAGGCGTTTCCCTTGAGATTCGTGCTATCGAGGTTCCATTGTATAATATAACTAGCGACCCGCCCCGGCTTCGCTCGGGTTAACAAATCAACAAATTATACACCTAAACCTTCCTCAAGAATCACTCTATTGATAGGTGAAAACCGAATGAAAATCCGTTCAATAGTTTTTGAGTTTATTGCGATGAAACACACAAACAGACGGACGCGGCGGGGGACTTTATTTTATAAGGTGTTGTGAATTGTGATGGTTACCTAGTAAAATACCGCAAGAAAACAAATCATTATCATTGAAGACCATTTTACGTTCACCATCAATAGTTATTGGATAAGGGCATTATTCACTGCAGGAGTTTTTTTTTGTGATACTTCCCGGAATAAATAGTACTTAAAACTGCGATTTAAAGTAATATTTAATATTTTTGAGCTTAACTTTCATTTGAAAGCGACTTTGCATTAGGAGCTATATAGGGCCTTTATTATTTCATTTAGTAGGTAGTAGGCACTTATATAGTATTTTTATTTATTTCTCTTCATAAGTTAGGTATTTTAACCTAACTAGATCGATTTTTCACCCCCGATAATAATACATACAAACATCGAAATCGTTCAGAGCCATTTCCGAGATCCCTATATATCACGAATTGCTCGTTATAAGGTAAAAGATAAGATAATAGTACTTACATAGAAAAACAACCATGACTCAGGAACAAATATCTGTGTCATCACACAAATAAATGCCCTTACCGGGATTTGAACCCGGGACCATCCGCTTCATAGGCAGGGTCACTACCCACTAGGCCAGACCGGTCGTCTCCTCTCCAGACTCTACACTTGGACTAGGTAAGTAGTTGTTTAATTTTACAAACCTCATATCAAGCCGATATGGTAAATGTTGTAATATAATATGTGGCGTTATCTATGAAAAGGGACCTTATTGTCGATGGTGCTTACTCCATTATTAACGATGCTCCGATATAAAAACAATGTTGCGCGACGCTGTGCGGCGTAAGCGCCATCGACAATAAGGTCCCTTTTCATAGATAATGCCCCATATAATGCCTTATGCGGATCTTTAAAAACGCACTTACATGGGCTATTTAATTGTGAAATAACATTAAATAACATTTTACTTTAAAGTAGGTACTTACAAAAATATTATGTATTTGTCATGTTCAAATGTTTCTTCAACTAAATGATTAAAATACATTTATTTATTTATTTAATAATACTTACAGTAGAGCAAAATTAAAAATATTCCGGCCCCACGCATCATAGCGTCAACACACAGCACCTATATTTGTGGTGTACTAAATGATTCTGGGCGATGCCACTGTAATCTACTCGATTAAAGAAGTTGGCGCTTATTTGACGATGTATATAGGCATGTCTGACTAATCACTGAATACAAGTAGGTAATAGCCAATTCACTTATTCGTGATTACGTTTTTTTACTATCGTAAGATCGATTAAAACAAAGCTAGAATTAACTGGTCGCATAATAAGTGAAAAACCTGCTTTGTTGTTGGGCTCGGAAAAGTTCACATTGTGGCGTGATCTCATTTAAAGAGTCAATTAAGTACTTAAGGCACTGGTCCCACCGCGAGCTAGTAAGCTATGAGCTATCGGCTATAAACACGAACAAAAGATAAGCACTCCCGTGTAAATAAAAGAGACACGGCGATATTTATAGTTACTCGCCCAGCGGTGAGCTATAAATATCGCCGTGTCTCTTTTATTTACACGGGAGTGCTTATCTTTTGTTCGTGTTTATAGCCGATAGCTCATAGCTTACTAGCTCGCGGTGGGACCAGTGCCTATAATAGGTAATCCCATTATTAGTGAAAGGAGTTATAAAGTTGACCAAAAAAAAAATTATTAAGCTATGAGCTTCATCACATATGATCTTGTCATGATGTGCGTTGTCATTCCCATCGACACCTTGAGAAAAAATCGGCTAAGACGAGCATGTCGGGCCATGCTCTCTTGCTCAGAGTAGGGTTCCGTAGTTACTATTCTGTCAGAAGGCTATTAGTACGTATCATGTAAGTACATTACAGGCATAAGGCAGTATACCTTTGCAGCGCTTTGTACATCTTTTTATTTTATCTCATGGATGCGCTAGCTGCTTTAGGTCTATAAAGCGCATGTAGTTATACCTACAGTAGGTACCTACAGTTATACATAACACAAGAGCACAAATGAATTTCCACAGAGTATTTTATACACACACATACCACTGTAAAAACTAAATATTATCCCTTCCGCCAGTTAGGTAAGTAAATAAAATTAACATAACTGTCAGATATTTTTTATTTAAATTTTTACATCGACTAATTTTACATGATGATTTCTAAGAAATTGTTTAAAACATTATAAAAGATAAGCAATAAGTTTTTTTATATATTGATAAATATGTAGGTATATTCGTAAATGATCACATCGAGAGACTTCAATAATATTGCACTTATTTTCTACGGGGCACTTCCAGCCTTACACAAGTGAAAACTCACCACATGCGTATACCGAAACCAAAGCCCGTTTACATGTTAACTTACGACTAATAAGATCTAAACGAGAAGAATACTGACTTTAACTAATAAGCTAGTAAGTCATACACAAAGATCTGTTAATAAAGGGGATAGGGCAAAGAAAGCCACATAAAATCTAACTGTATACCTACATGCTATGTCCGAACGTGGTGAGTTTAAGCACTTGTCTTTAATTACATTGCTAATTTAATCACCGATATAATAAGGCCCGTCACATAGTCCGAATGTGCCCAGAGTAACTTGCACGCGAACAGTCGTATTTATACCGACAATTTGCATAAATATTAAAATACGATTGTGCGCCTGCGGTGACAAGAAGTGAGCTTATGTCTGTGCAAGTTCTTTTGGGACGGCGCCCCAGTATAGGAATCCAGCCCGTGTACTCGTCAGTTGTCAACTTTGCAGTTATGGACCAATTGAGCCCACTAAAGTTTACATTACATTTATTAAACAGTAGTATTTACCCGTATCTCTATTAAATTATATCAACACAAAAACATTTCGTTTTGGCATCAAAATAACCTACCTATGTAGGTAAAATACAGAAATATTTTTTTTAGGGTTCCGTATTCAAAGGGTGAAAACGGGACCCTATTACTAAGACTCCGCTGTCCGTATGTCTGTATGTCATTCCGTCACCGGGCTGTATCTCATGAACCGTGATAGCTAGGCAGTTGAAATTTTCATAGATGATGTATTTCTGTTGCCGCTATCACAACAAATGCTAAAAACAGAATATAATAAATATTTAAGCGGGGCTCCCATACAACAAACGTGATTTTTTTGCCGTTTTTTGCGTAATGGTACGGAACCCTTCGTGGCCGGTTTTTTAGCGTTATGTTGGCAACTAAAAGTTAATTGACCACCATTTTATCCAACTACAAATTTAATACGAGTATTGAGGTATAGGTAGGAAGTTTTTTTAATTCGTTGGGTTGGGAGATTTGATTTATTTATTTTATTTTATTTATTGGTATTCAGGATAACAACAGCCGTAAATATAACTAAGACATATTAATGCTTACATAAAAATAAGGCCAATAACAGTCATCCATTGAGTTACATTATTTCTGTAGCCTTTTTAGATAGGGAGTATATTAAGCGTTACTTACGTACTTAACGTAAGTACGTTTAGTCGCTACCGAATATTAAAGCGGTTTATTGTAATTAATTAATTTAATTGCTAATATTTACTACTACAATACACATTACACAAAGATAAGCTCTCTCCTACACTTTCGTAATAGGCCGTAGTGATTAATTGGTAAAACTTAATATCTATTACCCTTTTATTAGTTTAGGCAGGTTCAAAGTTTACAAAATATTATACTTAGGTATAAGTAATGTATACGCATAAGATTTTGTGTGGGCTCAGATTCGTAGTTTAGCCTGCACGGTTACAAAACGTGTCTACTTAAAGTAAAGTTACCTACGTATACGATTAATTAATACTAAAGTAAAATGCACTTCAGGAATTTAGCATCGTACTGAATAAATAATCTTATAAAATATATTCGCTATCAAAGAAAGATATGTAGATATTGACTTGTGCACATTTTCTTGAAATTAAAACAATAGATATAAAACAAATTAAATCATTCTTATAGCCATGCCGAACATGCGGAAAAGAGAAAACAAAATCGAGGGTATTTTGTCACAATTTTGGTTGTTTAAAGCTTAGTTATAAAAAAGTTCTATGTGAATACGAGTCAAAGGCGACTTTTATGATTCTGTTAATTCAGGCGACTGTTAATTATTAGATTATTACTTACTAATATCTAATAAGTAGTAAAAATTGGTATACATTTTATGATATATTGGATCGTTAATTAAAAAATCTTAACGTGGGAAATTTACTACGTACCTACCTTTTTTTTTTCTGTAGGTACCATCACGCTCCGCGATTGTTGCGTCATTTAGGGTTCTATCTAAATTGGTTGTTTAATACTTACGCTATAGAAATTCCAATTTAGCAAGAACCTTAAACGGCATTACAATCCCGTTTGGTCACTGTACTATTATTATACTCGTTTTCTACTACTAAGATAGTTTACAAGGGCTTAGTGCTCCGCACTTTAGAAACGAAATTAACCTTATGGAAATTATTTCTAATCCAGTAGTCTTAGCACGACTGCATTAGCAGTGTTAAACTGACATATTCGCTAACGTCTGCGTAACCATAGAGAAATATAGTAAGAATAGAGTGCTCAGTCCATACATCAGTTTTGATACCAAAACGACTATTATTTTGAGATGTCCACTACAAAAATAATAGTCGTTTTGGTACTAAAACTGATGTATGGAGTGAGCACTCTATGTATTTTTTTCCCTATGGCGTAACTTACTTTCTGTGCATCTCGCTCGTACTCGCATTAATATGCATATAAAGTATGTTACGCACACGCCAGCGAATATGTCAGTGTCAAACAGGTGGTAGCCGAACAGGGATCGGTAAACTTTTTAGAAGAAGTGGCAAATGCAGTAGAAACCACCAGTTTTAAGGATCACAAAAGCCGCAAATGTTGTATTCAGTGGCGTAAGAATTCACTGGGGTAATTTTATGCGTGAGAGAGCCGCAATTTACCTCTAAATTTGGAATTCGAAAGTACAGTGAATTTCAACTCGTATAGTAGTTGAATATAATACATATTATATGATATAAGTTCGTTTACAAACCGATAACTCTTGTAATTTATAACAATACAGAATCCAAAAAATACCAATCAGTCAGTATGTACTTCATAGAATAGGTAGGCTTGCGATAACTGATAAGTAAGTAGGCAATGGTAGGTATTTTATAATTCCTCTAAATAAGTTTTGGTTAAACGATCTAATTTCTAGACGGTTCAAAGGTCTTTATAACAAAGCGCGCAAATAATCTGATAGAATCTTATTTGTAGCGTTACATTAGCGTGTCATAACATATTTGTTTGACCGCTGCGTATAGGCAGATAGTAGGTATTGCAGGTGACCGCACCGTGTGAAGTAAAGACTTCGTATTTTCTATGGAGCATACAGATCACGAACTAGTTTCCCTTCAATAAAAGTCATAACCCTTTATGCTTTTTTACAGATTTTGTTAAATATCCTATACTAATAAGTATAAAACGTTTACAGATTTAAATACACCTAAATCGTCGACTGAGAATACGTTTGTGCCATATCCATTTTTGAGAAAATCGTTTTTTAATGATTCCTAAAATACCAAAAAATATGCTATAATTGACACTAATCGGTTTTTGAAAAAATCCATTTTTGATAAATGTTGTGCCATATCCGCAATTTACTATAGGATAATTACACTCTGTCAACAGAAAATTATGACAAAAGTGTGACATATCCACAATTTTTGTGTCATGTCATACATTATACGTTTAACATTTACTCATCAAAACGGATATGGCAAAAATAAAAATGCTTTTATTTCATGATTACCACTGTATTCACAATATTTGTTTGGTACTATAAATAGTAAACATATATGCCTAAATGATATATAAGTTCAATATTTCCTAAATGTAAAACTTACCGAAAAATATTTTTTTTGCTTCTTTTCGCTCTCCTGCAAACCATGTAAGTGGCGTATGGCACAAACGTATTCTCACCCGACGAAATGATAAAAAATACGGTTGCAGATAGGTTCAACTATCAAATCAACCAAATCAATAGTACGAGTATTGATTTATAGATTAGTACCTAGATATAATAAGAGCATCAAATAAAATTCGATGGTCTTAAATATATACCTAATGTACTTCGGTAGACGGAGACTTTCGCTTGTTTCAGTCGAACTGAAGCTACTAAATATCTTAGATACCTACATATCTACAAAAGGGCATGTATATAAGAGCTCATGAAGACACAAAGTACAAAATTCGTTTAGAAAAATATCGATCCTTTATAGTGTTCTACCTATATTTATACTTTTTAGCTTTATAGGCCTTTGGACTATTTGTCAGTTCGTAAGTTGGGAAAAAATTTTACCTATTTTTCCTTCTTTTAACATCCATTTTTAATAAAGACGTGTCTAAAAAAAGTATGTGTGCTAACAGTGCTTTTTACTCTTTAGTTGTTATTATTGATAGAGAACATAGGTAATATGCAGCAATTACATGTACAAACTTTTTTAAAATTTCGAAATACTTTACGCAAATAAGTAGACAAAGGTGGTTTTTCTGCACTTTTGAATTTTAACTTACATCCTCAAGAGCAGTTGTTGATATGTAATTTCCACTTTCCTTTATTTTATACTTCACATTTTTTCTTTTCCGTACACAGAACAATGCATACGTTCGACAAGTTATAATCATTAGCAATAACATAAACGCGACAGCATTCAACTCCAAAAAAGTTGAAGTGATGTATTGTATATTATTTACGTTTACTTTTCAGATGAATAATGCAGCAGAGATGAGTTGCCAAAGGCGCACGCGCATTTTTTTGGTAGATTTTTTCACTCGACTCCCTCGCTTTTAGCTGGCTTATAAGGCTACAAGTAAATGAACTAGCATCGTGTCGTTAAATAACGACTGACTGTTGTTATCAAGACACAGAAATTGCGTTCATCATTATTTTCATGTGACACAGACGTGGTCATATTTTATTGGTCACATCGCACAGCCATCCCTGGTGCCGAAGAGCCTCTTGAGCTCGGGCGTGATGACCTGCCTCACGAAGTGGTTCTGCCGAGCCACGATAGCGTCTCGCTTGGCATTCTTCACATAGTACTTGATCCCGGGCTTGTGGATGAGGAACGCGTTGTTGAGGATCATAAAATCGTAGTCTTTAACACATAAAATGTAACCCTGTAAAAAATAATTTTGTACAGTTAATGGGCTCACGAGTCACTAATGAGTTATTTTCTGATATATAAAAAAAAAAAAAAAATCTCTGAAAGTGGGTCACTGTTTATCTATGCAGTGTGCAGAAACTGATACGTTTCTGCTCTGGACTATAGGGATTTTTTTCACTTTTTTACGAAAAACATTTGAACTATGGTTTCAAAAGGATATGTTTTACAATTTCCGTTCTGATATTTAACTATCTATTTCATAAATAATTATACTTTTACCTAAATTATTAATTTAAAGCAATTTAAAGTCTATCAAGAACTATGAAAGTTTATACTAAGTCATATTTTTTTTAAATACATATGTATTTTACTTTTCTCGTATTCGAAATGAAAAGAAGTGTTTATAACTCGGGTAAAAGGTACCATTTCAGTCTCGGACTATTCGATTCTAACATTATCCTGATTAGAACACGAATGACTATCAGCTTATCAAGGTACCAACCGATTGATGTTTTTATTTAATAGTAGGTATCTGTAAACTTCAATGTAGGTGCCTAACTCTCTGTAAAATTGGTATAGATTGAATGACGAAACTGGGTCCCGTAACACAGGATTTGCTAGCTCAGGACACAGGGTTGTATTTTATTGTATTGTTTAACTTTTTTTGTTCACTTTTTATTTCAATTCTTCAAGTTTGCCGTTTAACAAAGGCGTTGTTGAAAAAAACAAGTCATTTTTTTGTGTAGAAGTTGACACGTAGGTAATTAACATGTAGAAAGTTCAATGCAGATGTTGTGCATTAATCTTTTACCATCGTATTTTCTCGGAAACGCACGAACGTGTTATGCTATTTCAGTCAGTCTCAGTACAAAAAGTACTGAGGTTGACCGAAGTAGCATGACAAATTATGCGAACGTTTCCGAGAAGATACGATGGTACACGTAAAGGATTATGCACTAACTACATATGTAAAAGTTTAGCTTTATCGCAACTGTCAACTACTAACCGGACAAGGCTAACTAATCTATATTCAATAAAGTGTATTTCTATGGTTACATATGTACCTGCGTCATTTTGTCCTTTTTGCCCTCCCAGCTTAGCCGCTCATCGTAGTAAGGGTCTTGGTGAGTGCCGATGAAGATAGGCTCCCAGATAACGAACTTGCCTTTTCTTTTGCCTACGTGGAACACCTCCATTTCTGAAAATATACAAGTCCAAGGGTTATTGGCGTTATTGCTAAGTCAGACATGAAGCATATGAGTATTCTTACTGACTCCCTTATGACTCATGAGATACGTGACCGGGAACAAACACAATTAAAAAGCAATTTTATTATGTATGTATGTATCCTATTTATAATATATGGTTCAAATTCATGTAACAGCTCATTCGGAGCTGGACGACGTTTAGGTGATGTACAACGAACGGCCGCCCACATTCACGTAAGGCTTCGAGAGCAAAAATTCGTAAACATTGGGCAAATCGTGATGGCACCAACCTGAAACTGTGGTGAAATGTGCCATTAAACGAGTCAAGTGGAGTAATCCGTTTGACTTCTTAAGTCTTATTCGGGCTCTAGCAAGTATCTACAGAGATGACAAGGGGGAGGGGGATATGGCCGACGCAATGGTAGGTATTATGGATATCTCAATGGGAGTAGCAGAGACAGCGTTTTTAAAGTCTGTGTGGAAAAAGAAGAGTCGTGGATAGTATGGGGCCCAACACATTCCACGACTCTTCTCATTCCGAATAGACTCTATCGTTTGTCCTTTGTCATTGTTCCATTCCACGTTCCATAACTCCCAAATGATATTTCAAAACGGTACACGTCTTTTTGTTTCCCACCAAAGCTTGGTCGTTTTCCACCAAAGTCGTTAT
The DNA here is from genome assembly GCF_910591565.1 of Cydia splendana. Lineage (NCBI taxonomy): Eukaryota > Metazoa > Arthropoda > Insecta > Lepidoptera > Tortricidae > Cydia > Cydia splendana. The sequence goes on along the minus strand of NC_085987.1, from coordinate 9,562,405 downwards.
TGGTATATTGTCGGCAAAGTTAAATTAAAACTTGTTTTTAATTTTGACGCATTGCGTATGTTGCGTAGGTAGGTACCTCATGGGGCACGTATGTGGTTCTCTATGACTTGCTTTTAAGGGCTGACATCTTACTGTTTGAATAGATTTAATATATAGAATACGTGTTTGAAATGCTGCTTGTGGTCGCTAAATCTCCTCTGACTTGATAAGGGTTAAATTACTTTAGGAGAATACGTGAATAAAAAACGTTGTTAGCTTCACGATGTTTTCTCAATGTAATGAACATCGCGAAGTTAATGCCAGTTTTTATCAGTTTAACTTAACAACTCAACTTTTAAGATCAAACGGTATCGAAAAAAATCCTACTTGGTTGAATAAATTTGCAATTTTGCAAAATGGCGTAATGTGGAGCCGGCGCTAAGCGGGCAGGGTATGCGGTGGTCATTGACCTATAATACGCAATTAGAATGCTCCATACGACGGGCATGGCGCTGCAGACACATAAATAGCTCACGGAGCCCTGATTAATTGCAACTAGCGAAGCCACTTTGCCAAATTACATGCACTTGGACTGAAAAATCAAAGGGAATATTGTGTAAGTATCCAAGCCCGCGTGAGTTTCGGCCTGTGTTATTTCTCTCAAGTCATATTTATGTAGCCTTTGTTCATATCTGATACCTACTTAAAATAAGAGTTTGAGTTCAAAATCACTTTATGCTAGAGTTTTTGTCAGACTTCAAGCCCGGTCATATAAGGGCGAGAGAGGAGTTTCTGGTGAATAATTTCATTTTTACTTATGATTCCAACAAATTGTGTTTTATGAAGAACAAATTATAGCCAGCATTCGATGAATGTAGTATGATACCTTTGGGTATGGTGCTTTACGCACACTAGTGTCCCATCCCCTCTTCCTGACGCAACCCTCCCTTTAGCATGAAATATATCCCTACATAATACTACATTCATTAAATGCTGGCTATAATTTGCCTTCTCCATAGTTAGTTAGAACATAACTTGACCGAATTATTAATACCGATACAAATGATCTTGCGTTGTAAATTGTTAAATAAACGATTTAGATTTTTTAAATAAATTGCTTACGGGTTGTTTCACTAGCAGACATCCACTGCTGCGCTTGAGGTATATTGTGGCAGGTCGGGCAAACAAATTTGTGGAATGGAATGGCTTTCTTCTTCTTCAACATCTCTTGGAGCTCAGTTTTGGTTGATGGCACCTGGAATTTACCACTCAATTTATTAAATCGTAATTAAGAAGAACGAGAACGATTATACGTTAACATTTTATGAATTTGCACTTATTTAGTAGAAGTAAGTAGGTATAAGATAAGATAACCCCCCACTGCCAGATATGTGACCCATGTGTTTGGCCCTAATAGGTACACCATAAAATATAAGTATACTCACTTTGACTTTGGCATCGACTTCAAATATGCTGATTGGGAAGACCCTCGGTTTAGTTGAAGTGTTCAGAGGTTTTGCGTTTCTCGCTATCATGTTCAGGAACCGCGGGACCAGATTAGGGCTAGGATACAACTCGATGTCCGATGGCAGTACGTAGTGCGTGAGCGCCGAGTCTCGCGCGATGTTGCGAGCTACATTCACGGGGTAGAGCAAGCTTTTCTGCTTCATGTACGTCGAGTTGGTCACTACATACGGCGGGTTGCTGCTGCAGTTGTATGGAGTATTTAGGAAGCTCTCGGGGTCTGGTATCTGCAATTAAATTAAGACAAACCTGAGTCTATATGTAGGTATATACTCAACCATTTCAGAAGCACAGAAAAAATACGAGTTGTAAGCTTTTTGTGCAAGAGTGAGACGACTCGTACATACATGCTTATTAAATAAATTGGATTACTACTTAATTTGAATTGGCTAGTTGGAGGTCATGGGTTCGAATTCCGGTAAGAACATTTATGTGTGTGTGTGTGTGTTGTTTCTGAGTTGGATTTAATGTTTTCTTTGTATTTAGGTATAGGTAACTATGTATTCTAAATGTACATATATTATATCGTCGTCCAGTACCTACACACAAAAGCCTTATTGAGCTTGCTGTCAAAATAGGACGATTTGCGTAAGATTGTCCCATAATATTTATTTTTTTTACTTATTTATTTTCAAGCAGTTATTAACATTTAAGTGATCATCATCCTCTTCTCCATGTTTTATTTGCCACGGCTCATGGGTGCCTGGGGTCCACTTGGCCGACGAATTTTCATATAGGCGCAATTTTTTTTTCTTTAAATTTAGGGTTATGGCACACTGTGTCCAATTCGCACGTCGCATGCTCCCATGCCATGCCCCTTAGTGATCCTGTATAAAATTATACATATAAAACAGTTGTATTTGTGATGTCACATCACAAACACATCACTGATGTGTATTAACTAACAACTTACAGCTATTATTCAAAGGTTGTAGAGAGGCATTAAGCTTGAAAGTTGGCTGTGACTCACCGTGCTCGGTATATGCTTGTGTGAGAAGAATACGTGGAAGGTGACGTAGGAGCGGACGAGGTCGTTGCCGGTGCAGTCCCGGAGGTACCTGATGCTGTTCACCGTGGGCGACAGGTCGGCGCCCGGCGCGTGGATGGCTAAGCTCACAGGCGCCATCCATCTGGAACAAAGAGTTTCAATATTGACTAGAAGCATACATAAGTACCTAATAGTGCCTACTAAAGTATAGTTCACTTTCACTCGCTCACGCCTATTATCTAGTTAGGTACGTCAAATGCAGAGTGTACACATATCTCTTATAGTCTAATCTAAAGTAAAGGAAAAGTAAGACCGATGCGTAATATTGTAAAAATATTGTAGCTGGTAGGAAAGCGGACCCTGGCAAGGGCTGGGATAACGAGGATAACTAGGTAAGAAGAAGATTGTAGCTCAAAAACTAAGAGCTAAAGAAAATGGCGCTGTTAGTTCATATACGTTTTGTGGTAAGTAACTGATTATAATCAGTTTCCATTATTACCTAACAACCTAGTTACAGAATACTCGTAGTGTATGAGAACGTTCAACATCATCTATTTAGTTTAGGTATTAAAATTACGACTTTAATATATGTACTCGTACTTATAGCATTACTTTATTCGTATATCGAGTTCAAATAGGTACCTACATTTAGTTACTGGTTAATGTGATCTAGTGCGTATGTGCGCGATTTACCGTTTCCCTTTTATTTCAGAACGTTTAAAGCATTTGAACATGTGTCGGAAGCCGGTGTTGCTCGAAGATTTGAACAGTAAGTACGCATAAGTAGACCGTCTTTAATAATTTAAGAATCGAATGCTTTATTTCGTCTACATGATGAATTAGTGTTAAAACTGCCACCATAAAAGATACAAACAAGCTAATAGCTAAAGCAGAACGCATTTTAAGAGCACAGTGTAGATAATCTCAGAGTAAAAATGTACCTACCTACCTACGAGTATATACATATTAGGTATAAGTTTATTAACTTGGCAACAATGGTATCACATTGACTGTAGTAGTTAGCATTAGTAATTCAGTAGGAGTTAAGCTAATTTCATTTGCTCCATGTGTATGGGAACGGGGAATTGCGTGACTAGCCAGTGTTTACTTGACTCGTCGGTTGATAGGTTCGACTACACTACAGTTTGTGTTCAACTTGTATAGCTGCTTTTGTGATATAACCAGTGATCGTTAATTTTCCAGCAATTTTGGTGCAGCATAGTAAAAATAATTTTCTCCAATATTTTCTAGGGAGAGGATTGGTTAAGGTTAATATTACTGTTATTAACCCTAATTATCTATTCCACCTAGAGTAGGGCATACAGGTGCGTTTAACCAACAATGCTGCACCAAAATTGCTGGAAAATTAACGATCACTGGATATAACATATAACAAAATATGTAATCTTGAAGTTGTACAAGTAGTCGATTTATTGGCAGTTTATTTTATCATTAGATCGAGACGGATGGAGATCGAGGGGGAGGCATGTGCCCAGCAGTGGGAGACCATGTAGGCTACTAATAATAATACATTTTACTTATATAAGTATCAAGACTGAAGAAAAGGTTAAATTTGTTATTGGTGAGAATGGTGTTGGAATCGTGGAGTCGATGGAATTTTCGTTTATTTTTTTGTGTTACAGAAAACCATTTACGACAGCTTAGCCTTTATTCTCCGTTAAGTACCCAGTTTAGCAAAGCAGATTCAAATAATTTCAAGCCTTCTAAATAGTATTATCACTTGTACGACTAGGTACCTAACGCTACGTCTTACGTAGGCGAACAACGCGCGAACGCGGCGCGGCGCGGCGCGGCGCGGCTAAATCAATCCTTTGATGCCCATAGAAGTGTCCTACGTAAGCGATCTCGTTGCGAACGCGGCGCGGCGCGATTTGCACGCGAATGTCGGGCGGCGAGGCGCGGCGCGGCGCGGCGCGGCGCGGCGGCGGCGCGGCGAGACGCGGTACGGAAAAAACAAACCGTTGTTGCATATGGAAGTTAGGGTGATTCACTTTTGTATGGAGAAAAAAAGTTGTAATATTTTTCCTGACTTTGCTCACCAATGGAGCCTCCCCACACTAAAAACTATCTATTTCAATTTTCAAAAGAATCGAATAACGTTTAGAGGTTGCACAAGTTGAAAAGGTAGAATGAGAACCCCATACATTGCGTGAAAATGAACTATGTTCTAAAATGACAAAATATAATGAACTGACACTAAAATCGAATGAGAAAACTGAATTTTGCGTCTAAAACACGAAAAAAGCACTTTTCCTTTGGAAACAGGTGGAAAAACTGAAAAATCTTAATTAGAACATTTATCAAGTAACCAAAATCCAAGTTTATTACTAATTATAAAATTTATTTATATGTAGAAGGTTCAGTATCACACTACTCTCCGCTTTGATGGTAGCCGCTTAAACCATTTTCTACCCTCCGATGTAGAGTCGTTGGTTATTTGAAAAATCTTTGTTGATGTTGTGCAACCTCTAAATGTTGACCGATTTTAATTTCTTTTAACGTATAATATTTTTTTATCAGTTAGAACAAGAATTCGAGCAAAGTCAGATGAAAATCGAAAATTCGGAAAAATGAAACACCCTAATGGAAGTGTCCTAGGTGAGCGATTTTGACGCGATGGCGAAGCGGCGCGGCGGCTGCGCGGCGCGGCGCGGAACGGGCGCGATCAATCCATTTGATTTTTAGACGCGAATATGACGCGGCTAGAGGCGTTGCGTATATAGAATTACCGGCTATGATTTGATTAGTCGACTCCCGTTTGATTTCTTTATAGGTTTTCCTGTAATCTATAGGCACAAAACTAAAAAATATTCAAATTCGCGGAAATTGGCATAAAAGACTTAACTCCAGTAGCGTCTATGGCACTTACGACTATTCTGAGTTCGCTGTAATAAAGATTCGGCAAAGTAATTTATGTCATTATTTTAATTTTTTTAAGCTAATTGCGAAGTTACAGCTCACAGAAAAGAGCAACTACTTTGGTTTTTAACCGCCTTAAAAAAAAGGAGGTTCTCAGTTTGACCGGTATGTATTTATGTATGTATGTTTGTCCGTGATTTTGATGCGGTTTTCAGTGGGATTGAGAGTGCGAGTGCGAGTGCGAGTGGGAGAGGGAGTGGGTCCCTGTATTACGTGCGCGCAGCAAGATCAATCGATCGTCATAATGAGACAAAAATAAATAAAACGAAATAAAAAAGTAAAAATATAAATAAATCAATTAAAAAAAACAAACATAAAAGCAAAATAACTTAATATAATTTCTTTAAAAAAACCGGCCAATTGCGAGTCAGACTCGCGTTTCTAGGGTTCCGTACATAATTCCGACTCCCGCTTGACTTCACATTTCTAATAGGTTTTCCTGTCATCTATAGGTAAAGAACTATTTTGTATATTTTTTTTCAAAATTTTAGACCCAGTAGTTTTGGAGATAAATGGTCATTTTTTGGCTATTTTCTTAAATAACTACGAACCTATGTATTTTAAAATTATAAAAAAAACATGTCCATCTTTAAGTTACTAATGTACATATGTATACCAAATTTCAACTTAATTGGTCCAGTAGTTTCCGAGAAAATAGGCTGTGACAGACGGACAGACAGACAGACGCACGAGTGATCCTATAAGGAGTATAAGGGTTCCGTTGTTTCCTTTTGAGGTCCTTCCAACCCACTGAAAAGCACAAAATATTTTTTTATATACCAGACCCCACCCCTATCCTTGTCCAGTCCCTATCCCGTCGTAAAGCCAATTTCTGCCAAAACGTAATTAATCCATACTATCCATACTATATTAATACTAATATTATAAATATATATAATATTATAAAGGCGAAAGTGTGTCTGTCTGTTACCTCTTCACGCTTAAGCCGCTGAACCGATTTAGTTGAAATTTGGTATAGGGATAGTTTGAGTCCCGGGGAAGGACATAGGATAGTTTTTATGTCGGTAATCATCCCTGAAGAGAGTGCAAGGGGGGGTGGAATTGAAAGAGTTAATGAATTGCCTAATAATTGAAGCAAGCAATGCGCGAATTGAATCATTGCTATTAGAATTATCCAGGCGCCATACCTACTTTAGCTGCTGTCCCTAATTCCACGCAGACGAAGTCGCGGGCAAAAGCTAGTAATATTATAAATGCGAAAGTGTGTCCGTCTGTCTGTCTGTCTGTCTGTCTGTTACCTCTTCACGCTTAAACCGCTGAACCGATTTTCATGAAATTTGGTATAGAGATAGTTTGAGTCCCGGGGAAGGACATAGGGTAGTTTTTATCCCAGAAATCCCTCTTTAAGGGGGTGAAAAAGGGGGTGGAAGTTTGTATGGGGAATCAACAACCTTTTCTTCAACAATTCTTCAACTTCTACTTCTCTAACTTCAACTTCTCCAACTCGAACTTTTCCAACCTTTTCAACGTCGTCAACTTCAACTTCTTCAACTTCTTCAACCTTTTCAACTTCAACTTTAACTTCTCCTACTTTAACTTCTCTAACTTCAACTTCTCCTACTTCTTTAACTTCTTCAACTTCATCAACTTCTCTAACTTCAACTTCTCCTACTTCTTCAACTTCTTCAACCTTTTCAACGTCTTCAACTTTAACTTCTCCTACTTATTCAACTACTTCAACCTTTTCAACTTCAACTTCTCCTACTTCTTCAACTATTTCAACCTTTTCAACGTCTTCAACTTTAACTTCTCCTACTTATTCAACTACTTCAACCTTTTCAACTTCAACTTCAACTTCTCCTACTTCTTCAACTATTTCAACCTTTTCAACTTCTTCAACTTCAACTTCTCCTACTTCAACTTCAACTTCTCCAACCTTTTCAACTTCTACTTCTCTAACTTCAACTTCTTCAACTTCAACTCCTACTTCTTCAACTCGTCCTTCAACTTCTCTAACTTCATCTTCTCCAACTCGAACTTCTTCAACTTCTCCAACTTCTTCGTTTTCTACTTCTATAACTTCAACTTCTCCAACCTTTTCAACTTCTTCAAGTTCTCCAACCTTTTCAACTTCTTCAAGTTCTCCAACCTTTTCAACTTCTTCAAGTTCTCCAACCTTTTCAACTTCTTCAACTTCAACTTCTTCAAATTCGACTACTCCAACCTTTTCAACTTCAACTTCTCCAACTTCCTCAAATTCAACTTCAACTTCTCCAACTCTAACTCTTCCACTTTTGCACCTTCTTCAACTTCTCCAACTTTTATTAACTTCTCCAACTTTTTCAACTTCCTCAATTTCTCCAACTTATTTATCTTCCTACTTCTTCAATTTATCCAACTCCTTCAAATTCTCCAACTTTTTCAACTTCTTCAACTTCGACTTCTCCAACTTCTTTAACTTCAACTTCACCAACTTCTTCAACTTCAACTTCTCCCACTTCTTCAACTTCAACATCTCCTACTTCTTCAACTTCAACTTCTCCAACCTTTTCAACTTCTTCAAATTCAACTTTAACTTTTCTAACTCAAACTTAGTCAACTTTTTCAACTTCTCAAACTTCTTCAACTTCTCCAACTTTAAATTGTCCAACTTCAACTTCTCAAACTTCAACTTCAACTTCTCCAACCTTTTCAATTTCTTCAACTTCTCTAACTTCAACTTCTATTTCTTCAACTTCAACTTCTTCAACTTCGACTTCTCCAACTTCTTTAACTTCAACTTCTTCAACTTCTTCCACTTCTTCAACTTCAACATCTCCTACTTCAACTTCAACTTCTCCAACCTTTCAACTTCTTCAAATTCTCCAACCATTTCAACTTCTTCAACTTCAACTTCTTCAAATTCAACTTCAACTTCTCCAACTTCTTCAACTTCTCCAACTTCAACTTCTCCAACCTTTTTAATTTCTTCAACTTCTCTAACTTCAACTTCTCCTACTTCAACTTCAACTTCGACTTCTCCAACTTCTTCTACTTCAACTTCTCCAACCTTTTCAATTTCTTCAACTTCTCTAACTTCAACTTCTACTTCTTCAACATCAACTTCTTCAACTTCGACTTCTCCAACTTCTTTAACTTCAACTTCTTCAACTTCAACTTCTCCCACTTCTTCAACTTCAACATCTACTTCTTCAAGTTATCCAACCTTTTCAACTTCTTCAACTTCAAATTCAACTTCAACTTCTCCGACTTCTTCAACTTCTCCAACTCCAACTTCAACTTCTCCAACCTTTTCAATTTCTTCAACTTCTCTAACTTCAACTTTTTTTACTTCTTCAACTTCAACTTCGACTTCTCCAACTTCTTCTACTTCAACTTCTCCAACCTTTTCAATTTCTTTCAGCTTCTACTTCTTCAACATCAACTTCTTCAACTTCGACTTCGCCAACTTCCTTAACTTCAACTTCTTCAACTTCAACTTCTCCCACTTCTTCAACTTCAACATCTACTTCTTCAAGTTATCCAACCTTTTCAACTTCTTCAACTTCAAATTCAACTTCAACTTCTCCGACTTCTTCAACTTCTCCAACTCCAACTTCAACTTCTCCAACCTTTTCAATTTCTTCAACTTCTCTAACTTCAACTTTTTTTACTTCTTCAACTTCAACTTCGACTTCTCCAACTTCTTCTACTTCAACTTCTCCAACCTTTTCAATTTCTTTCAGCTTCTACTTCTTCAACATCAACTTCTTCAACTTCGACTTCGCCAACTTCCTTAACTTCAACTTCTTCAACTTCAACTTCTCCCACTTCTTCAACTTCAACATCTACTTCTTCTAGTTATCCAATCTTTTCAACTTCAACTTCTCCAAAATCTTCAAATTCAACTTCAACTTCTCCAACTCGAACTGTTTTAACTTTTTCAACTCCTCCAACTTATCCTACTTCTTCATCTTCAACTTCTTCAACTTCGACTTCTCCAACTTCTTTAACTTCAACTTCTTCAACTTCAACTTCTCCCACTTCTTCAACTTCAACATCTTCTACTTCTTCAACTTCAACTTCTCCAACCTTTTCAATTTCTTCAACTTCTCTAACTTCAACTTCTCCTACTTCTTCAACTTCAACTTCTTCAACTTCGACTTCTCCAATTTCTTTAACTTCAACTTCTTCAACTTCAACTTCTCCAACTTCTTCAAATTCAACTTCAACTTCTCCAACCTTTTCAATTTCTTCAACTTCTCTAACTTCAACTTCTACTTCTTCAACTTCAACTTCGACTTCTCCAATTTCTTCTACTTCAACTTCTCCAACCTTTTCAATTTCTTCAACTTCTCTAACTTCAACTTCTACTTCTTCAACTTCAACTTCGACTTCTCCAATTTCTTCTACTTCAACTTCTCCAACCTTTTCAATTTCTTCAACTTCTCTAACTTCAACTTCTCCTACTTCTTCAACTTCAACTTTTTCAACTTCGACTTCTCCAATTTCTTTAACTTCAACTTCTTCAACTTCAACTTCTCCCACTTCTTCAACTTCAACATTTACTTCTTAGACTTCAACTTCTCCAACCTTTCAACTTCTTCAAGTTCTCCAACCTTTTCAATTTCTTCAACTTCAACTTCTCCAGCTCGAAATTCTTCAACTTCTTCAACTTCGACATCTCCAACTTCTTTAACTTCAACTTCTCGTACTTCTTGAACTTATACTACTCCAACCTTTTCAACTTCTTCAACTTCAACTTTTCCAACTTCTTCAAATTCGACTACTCCAACCTTTTCAACTTCTTCAACTACAACTTCAACTTCTCCAACTCGAACTTCTTCAACTTTTTCAAATTGTCCAACTTCTCCAACTTTAAATTGTCCAACTTCAACTTCTCCAACTTATTCAACTTTATCAACTTCTCCAACTTCTACAGCTTCTCCAACTTCTTCAACTTCTCGAACCTCCAAGTTGGAGTGGAGGTGGAAGTGATGTTAAGATAGAAAAATATGGTTGTCTGTAAAGTCGGTTTACGGACGATAATTTTGCGTGATAACGTCATAAGAAAACATTACCATTACATTACGTAACGTTACCATGGAGATCTGTCCACAACGTTACCATGGAGATTTGTCCACAACGTGACACTTTTTCGTGCATGCTACCGGTGTTCATCGATTTATAAGACGTTATTACGTCAAAATTAATAAATAAATAAAAGAAAATAATATCTTAATTTCGTTACAAATAAAGAAAGTTCGCATTTTTGACTAATTGTAATTAGTCATCCATTTTGGGGGCGAAAAGAAGGATGTAATAAAAAGCAGATTTGTTTAAAAATTATGGTACCCAAATTACTAATTCCACGCAGACGAAGTCGCGGGCAAAAGCTAGTACCTAATAAGCAAATTAATAACCACCCGGGTAATTGTGTACTTAGTTTTTGATGGCGGTGCCAATTCAAAATCCCAGTAAACCAAAATTTTAGACAACGAAGAACGCTGCACTTACTTGCATAACCACATAAAGACATAGTTTACTCATAATTTAAATACGAATTTACTAAAAACCGTGTCTGCGTGCGGACATGGCGATCGTGGAGTGTCTCCCTAGTCGGACAAGGCCGCCGCGCCGCGCCGCGCCTTCGCCGCGTTCATGTGTGAGTAGGATACACCTATACGTATCGACGTTTTGTTTCACCTCGCCGCGCCGCGCCGCGTGTTCGCCGCGCGTTCGCCGCGCCGCGCCGCGCCGCGCCGCTTCGCGTCTAAATCGCTCATGTGTGAGTAGGACACACCTATACGTATCAACGTTTTGTTTCTTCCTCGCCGCGCCGCGCCGCGCCGCGCCGCCGTCGCGAGTTGTTCGCTTACGTAAGACGTAGCGTAACTGTTGCTGCTTTTGGATTGTATTATTTCGCACATTATTAAACGATTATAATAGAAGCACGGCTTCGAACAATGGGCCATAAAGATGCAAAAAAAAGAAATATGTGACGTTCCACGGGAAAAGGTACCTTATGAGGGTTTCTAGTTTCGGAGATATTAAATGTTTTGTAAAGAGGTGAAAAAATGCTCAATTTTTTTTTATTGTGTGATCTGAAACTTTAATGCCTAACGTTTGTTTACCTGTTTTTATTTTTGTTATAAGTTAGTTATAAGCCTAGTAATGTCGTCTCAGAGTTTAGTAGAAAAGGTACCTTATGGAAAAAAGATTGAAAATTCCCAAAAAAACTAGTCAATACGGGAAAAGAAGTTTGGTAGAGAACTGTATTAGCATTCTGCAAAACTAATTTGATAATTTCAGTTCTGGTTGGGGCGCCTCGCAAATATTATAACCGTACATAGACCGACATCACAAATCCAAGTAGACTGCTATTATACCAAAGTTACTCTCGTCAAGTCTTTCTTAACTAGAATAATCTTCATTTGGTTTGGTCGCATGCAGTAAATCAGCCATTGGTTTGCTGAAAAATGCCAATACCCGACGCATTACCTTATGGAATATCTGAGGTCATTGAACCTCAATGCCGCTTATCTTCAATAGCAACCGAAATATATTATTGATAAGAAATAGACGATTTATACCATCTTAACCCCAAAATATTATTAGTTTATCCTAACTGTTCCATCATCATCATGCCTCATCATGTAACTTGACCACAAGGTACCTTTTCATTACATACAAATTATTGGTCTTTTTTAAGATTATTATGACGAAGAACTAATTAAATTGGGGGCAGTTTAATGTAAATTAATATTTTCTATTCATAAAAGATAAACTATAATATGATTGATATTTTGTAGTGATGTATTATTAGATTTATTTCCATAAGGTACCTTTTCGTAAATGTATGGAGCAAATACTGTTATTGTTATGTAAGTTTAAAGTGGCATAAGGGGTTAAATATAGTATTTAGTTGGGGTTTTAGGATTTATTTCATTTGAATGACAGAATTTCTTTCATATGTGCTCAGAAAAATTGATTGTGTGTCACATTAAAAGTAAAAATATTCAATTTTGTGATTTTATATGAAAAAGTCAGAAAATACATTTTCACCTCTAAATCGGTATTGTTTTTTGCTTAAACTGTCTGTCAGTGTCGTTTTCTAATAGATAGAATTTAAATCTTGAGAGCTCATTGCAATCAATCGTGAAAATGAAATAAAACTTTATTTTCAATAGATTGGTTAGTATACACATAAATCAGTCGATATCAAAAGTTTATATTTGCATTACAGAACAAGTCGCAATATTTTTTTAATCTCAGATATATAAGGCATTATTATTTGTAGTCAACTATGTAACTTACTTCAGGAACATAGTTTTTTAGGCGGCTAAACTTAAAACTTCTCTATCGTAAAGTTGCTCATTTCACAACATTATTTTCAAAAAATCATATCTCTGTAACTACGCAACCTAGAAGGTTGATCTTTTGTGTTATCGATAGCTTATTTATTGTAGATTACTGGGGTATGCATAACTCCATACCCGCCATAAGGTACCTTTGACCGTGGGACGTCACATATATTCATCGTTAAACTCGTCGTGTCATGGGAGGTGAACAGACGAGGTGGGTATTTAGGTCACGAAATTCACAGCTACCGTAGTCGTAGTCACCCTCGTTGATATTTAAGGAAATCGATAATGCCTGCATAAAAGTGAAACTACCGACACATTTATTACGGGTTGGTGGGTTTTCGTAATCGTAAAGTAAATTACCTAGTGTACAGTATGGTACGTTACTAAATTTCGCTTCGGTTGACTGCGCTGGGAGGCAATGCTGTAATACTTATGATTATAAATATTGACCTTCGACACACGTTGTTATGAGAGAGTTATATTCGATGACATTGTACATACATAATACTAACAGTACAAGTTTATTGCGCTAATCATCAATTCGCAATTATAAATTGAACAAAACAAAAATTCCATAGAAATAAAACTGGTAACAATATCGCAATGAGGAAATTATACGAGTAACATGCATTTACAAACAGTCAACGATTTATATGATATGAATAACAGAAAAATCAAATCACCAACTTAGAGGAACATAGTCAGCAATAGCAAAGAGAATAGATAGTATAGAGGGGTCCTGTCATAGTAAATTTTGAAGTCACAGTAAATTTACTGCTATCTATCGACACACGACTAAAACTCAAAATGAAAACCTATAAAATTATCAAAAAAATGTATATATATGGATAAATGATTTTATTATTTTTACATCATTTTGACCCATGTTCATTCACTGATATCTATGTGTTAAAATTGTTAAATATGAAACGGTGTCGTCACGCCATCTAGCCGAGTATAGGCTAAAGGTGTGTGCACCATCTATCCGAGAATGACTTTTTCTTGATTTCTGAGGCACGTTTTTTCCTTAGACTTTATTCAACTTATACGAAGTTACATATGTCTTTGGTAATAGTCACTAAATAGTCAGTACCAACAAAATAAACTCATGAGATAAGCTAGGTTTAGCTAGGTACCTTTTTTTAGTGCTTCCTAACCTGCAAACTAGGTTTATTACAATTTTTATTTTAAAAAGTTTTTTGTAACACTTTTAGGAAGTCTACTAAGATTAATATCTCAAGAGTCCCGTCCCAAGCCAAGAGTTTTACAAATGTCAAGATAGTTATAATATAATGATGTGAAATACGAGTATATATGTAAGTAAGCTGTTCGATTTTTAGTAATTTAGATAAAAACTGATAAGGGCGAAAGAAGAAAAATGTGTTAATCAGCAACATGAAAAAAAAACGTACATATTTTGGTGCCGACATAGCGAAATGCGTAGCCCAAATATTGAAAGTAAAGTACTATAATACTTATAGATAACGTTATTTATCATATTTATAAATCTAGGCAGATACATTATAATCAATTCTCTTTGATCTAGGTATAATTCGAGGTAGAAAAATTTAACAATTGGGCTTTATCGGCAGCGCTGTGATCAGCAGAGTTTTGACAATGAACTCGCATTGTGACACTCAGTAGGTACCTATTATGTGTATATATATACACGTAACAATACTATATTGTAATAATACTCTGAGGATGTTGCTCAATACAATTGCACAAATGTTAGTGGGTAAGTTGCATCTGATGCCTTAAGAGGCATCTTTTGACATATTAACATCATTATTATAAGTAATTGTTTTATAACCGAATGTGACGTGACAACGTGCAAGTAAAATTACGTTTTAATATGCAAGTCGTGAAATTTTATGTCGTAAACAAAAATGTAAGTACAGCATGGTTGGCGAGACATGGTAGCTATGCTCGGCAACCATGTTTCTTGAATTATGAAGTTCGTTGTTTTAAAATATTCGCAGTTCTATCTTTAGTTAAAATATCATACGATAAAAACGAGAATCCAACAGAATATAGCCTGCGAAGCCGATGGTCCTGGGTTCGAATCCCAGTAAGGGCATTTATTTGTGTGATGAACACTAATATATTTGATCCTGAGTCATGACACCCATGACTCAGGATATTCTTCTATGTATATAAGTATGTATTTATCTATATAAGTAGGTATATCGTCGCCTAGCACCCATAGTACAAGCTTTGCTTAGTTTGGGGCTAATAGGTTGATCTGTATAAGTAAGATGTCCCCTAATATTTATTTATTTATTTATTTATTTATTTTATTTATTTATATTGTTTTCCTATTACGGAACAATAGTGTTCCGGACATTTGGGAGACGTGCGCGGAGTCGAAGCCAACACGTAGAGTCTCTTTTGACAATTTAATGAGATGTAAGGGTACACCGAGCGGGTGCTGTGCTGGGCTTAGTGAAAAATTAGGCTATTATAATTTAATGTTTTGCGCAACCGTATCTTTACTGGGCTTAACTTAGTTGAAAATAAGATGTATTTATATTTAGTGGCAAAAAACTATTGAACACTTTGTTTTTACAAGCTTTGCAATGTACCTAACTTTGTATGTTTGCACGTGTCAAATCTTACAAGTTAAATTTGACCCACTTCCCGTCTTCCAATGAAGCTGAAAATTTGCATTACATATGTAAGTCGGGTGACAATGCAATATTATGATACCATCGAGCTGATCGGGTTTTTAGAATTGTCTCAATGAGTAATAGTTGCTGTGGAAAAAAGTACAGTCAGTGATAAAAACTTATACCAAAATATATGAAATTTCTGCAAAAAACTTATTCTACTCTGATTGCCTAATAACGTATGCCATACGATTTGTTTTTCTTTAAAGTTAAAACAACAATTGAAATAGGTACAAATCACTTGATTTCAATATTATACTATTGTTGAAAAGTTACACAAGAAATAATTTTGGTAGCCTTAAAACAAAACCATGTTTTTGGTTGATAAAACTTTTTACCTCGGTCGCTCGGTATCGGTGCAAAGTTTTTGGAAGGTCTGTTTTGGGGGAGTTCCACGAACCAGTGGGGCGTATAATTGGAGGGTGCGGTGCAGACTGTTGCTAACTTCACGCCCGAGCCGTGCCTCGTTTGAATACCTACTTTACATATTAAGGTACTGGCGTGCTCGGGATACAGCAGTAATAATTTTTACTCAATAAGCCTCATGCATGACTTTTTTTTATTTTTTTTTAAATCATTATTTATATCGTTTGAGCACCGGAAATAATAAAAATCCTTTTATAAACATTCCCATAATATTGTTTAAAATAAATAATAAAGGTTGAAAAATTTTGACCGGTTGAAAGGCTCATCATTTTTGGCGCTAATTCGACAGAGCGTGATGACTTCACTCGGTGTGAATGCGACTGTCATTTGCTACTTAGTGGCGAGTCGGGTCGTAATGCAATATCTTTCACTCTTGGTTGGTCTTAACACTCTTAACAATTTGTTGAAACGAGTGACGTCACGTGACGTTTCGACTAATGGCGTTGCGTTTCGCTCACTAAGCTTTTCACGAGCAAAGTTGTGTACTTTTTATTTATTATTATAAGCAATTAAATGATAATTTAATAACGGAAGTGCATTTGTAACATGATATAACGGCAACAAACATCCGAATATAAATATTTCGTTCAAATATAAACTTAATAATTGTGATAATGACTAAATAGCATAGGAATACTTACGAAAATACGGATTACCCGTATTCATCTACTGTACCATTTATTTTCTTGTTAATTAAACGAGTAGTGGAAACACATATAAAATCTATTACTTATGTACGTAGTCAAAATACCTACTGGGTATCAAAAGATGAAGACGTTTGTGACTGAATATTGTTCACATTAAACTAGTTTTAGAAATATGTATCTGAACTAGTAGTCTCGAAGCTTATTAAGTTGAAATTTTATATAGAGGTTGGTCTAACCTTGCCGTCCAAACATTTTTTTTAGATTCTTCACGTCGTGGGCTATCAGAATATACCCCCATGTATGTTAGCCGATTTTTCGTAGTTTTCGAGTTATGATTTTTTCAACTTTTAACTTTTCCGTTGCCAGGGAGGTTTTGCGATTTACTGAGCAACTTTTACTATATGACCAAACCCGAAATCGCGAAAAAAAAATTTGGCTGTTTCATACATTTTGGCCGAGTCCATTCTCTATGGGAGGATACATTTTTTTTCGTGATTTCGGGGTTGGTCCCATTGTAAAAGTTGCTCAGTATAAACTCGAAAACTACGAAAATCGGCTAACATACATGGGGTATATTCTGATAGCCCACAACGTGAGGAATCTAAAAAAAATTTTGGACGTCAAGGTTTGGATGGATACAGGGTGGCCTGTATCTCCAATGTCTTCATGACATGATGAAACAAACGAAAATGTCTACTATCAGTGAAAAAAAAAAGGGTAAGTATCTATAACAAAATTAGTGAACTTCTCTTGATATTTTAAATAGAAAATAATACCTAAATAATCGCAATCTTTATTTCATTCATTACCCAATATGTGGAACACGCCATACATTTATTTTAATATGTTATGCTATTAAAAAACTGTTATCTAATCGTTAGTGTTAATTACTTATATTCAGCGATTTCCGTTAAAATACTGGTTGACTTTTTATTTATTACGTTACAATACCAGATATTCAGCAGTTTCATTACCAATATCTAATATATTTACTGACGAAGTTACTCGACCGGGAGAGTAGGTGCTAGTAGGTAGTTGCGAAGTAGCCAAGCATGGTTGAACTTACCTACTACCTAGTCGCTGCCCCAATATTACAGGGTTCTATGTTTCACTTTTATCGAACTGAAATTGGAACATTGTCATAGTGACATTGAGTCGAATTTCAACTATCTTGAGAATGTAACATAGAACCCTGTAATATTGGGCCAGCGTAGTAGCAAAATATATTGTATTTGGCTGTCCTCAATAGGATCGATAATTAATAGACGCATTAGCAAATGAATTAGGAAAAGGGGCCATCCATTTCCGTAATGAGCTTTGGATTTTCACCGCCACGAACGTGGATATTTCTTAACCCAATATTTCATTGTACTAAAGTAGCTTAGTGAGTAACACAGCTGTCACCTAAGTATGATTTTAAAGTTTAAAATCTTTATAAATAAAAGGGTAAGAATACTCACGTCGTAAGTAAATAGGTATATTCCATATGTAATCGTCGCCATCATATAAGTACATACATGTATATTTAAATTTATGGGTCAATTTTTGAAGAGGGTGTTTTTTCGACATTTGTATGGCAATTTTTTATTTTTGGCAAATCAGATTTATAATCATCGCTTTAGAAAGGGTATTTAACAACAAAAAATATACTGTACGAGGCACCACTCTACTTTTTATAGTTAGCTAGATATGGACGTTTAAATATCGACATTTGTATTTAGCCATTTGTAAGGCATTTTTGAGACATTGTATGGCAGTATCAACATTTTATGGCACTATTTATTGTTTTTGTGGCATTTGTAAGACCCTGACAACATTTGTATGGCACTTTTTCGACATTTGTATGGCAGTATATCGACATTTGTATACCACAATCGACATTTATATGGTCAAAATAGCCGTACAAATGTCGCCATACAAATGTTGCCAATAATATTTTTTTGCGATATTTCCTGCACAGTATAACCGATTCACTTATTTGTAACTGTTATTGTAAAATACACATTTTTATTTCGACTGTATACCAACATATTAAGCGTCCATACAAATGTCGTTGTAGTTGTACCAAAATATATCGAAAGAGATTCTTGCCTGTTTTTATATAAATAAAACTGCTTCCACGTCCACATTCGATGTTGATCGACGCCCAACTAACCGCAATATTTCGTCGTAAATTTAATTTAACCGTTATTCAATAGACAAAGAAAATTTTGGGGGGTATCATTAAGTCATAACAAAACAAGTGCCGCGCGGGACAACGATAAAAAGGCTTCCCTTGTTTTATTAAATAACGCATAAAATTATCGAAAGTATTAAATCCATTCTCTAGAAAATGCTCTTTATAAAAATATAAAGTTATTCATAATACGTTGCCTACATCCAAAGTTATGATTTTTTTATTGGGTGTATGCCGCCACTGGGACACGCAAAAAACGGCAAATTTCGCCGTTTTTGGAACTTCAAATGCGATTTTGTCAGAAACAAATAATATTTAAGGTACAGTTGTTTATTATATTTAAAGTTCACAATACATTGGATGAAAATATATATGTCGGTGGCAGATCGTAAAATCGGGCATATCGAGATATTCCTAGGCATATCATGAAAAGCCGCCATTTCATGATCTGACTAACGACTACCAGCCATATCGTTTAAACCTCAACGTTTGACGATTTGCCTGGCAACGTTTAGGCATATCAAATAAGTAGGGTGTGATATTCCTAGGCAGATCATGAAACGCCGGCATTTCATGATCTGCCTAGCGAACACCAGCCATATCGTGCAAACCTCAAGGGGTGATATTCCTAGGCAGATCATGAAACGCCGGCATTTCATGATCTGCCTAGCGAACACCTGCCATATCGTGCAAACCTCACGGGGTGATTTTCCTAGGCAGATCATGAAAGGCCGGTATTTCATGATCTGCCTAGCGAACACCAGCCATATCGTGCAAACCTCAAGGGGTTATTTGTGGATGGTCTAGAACGCAAAATGACTAGTGTAATATTTTGCCTATATCACTTTTAGTCTACATCGTGAACGGTCCAGAACGCAAAATGCCTACTCGTTTTATCTTTACGTTAGCGATGTCGACGGAGCCCGCTATCGCGGGGCTCCTATTCTGTGCTATTTGGCCTTCGGCCATTTGAAGATAACTAACGAACCTAACCTACCCTAGTGATATAAAAAAGTGGTCATTTTGCGTTCTAGACCGTTCGCGATGTAGACTAAAAGGGCAAAATATTACACTAGTCATTTTGCGTTCTAGACCGTCCGCGACTATACCACCTCAAGGGGTGATTTTCCTAGGCAGATCATGAAAAGCCGCCATTTCATGATCTGCCTAGCGAACACCAGCCATATCGTGCAAACCTCAAGGGATGATATTCCTAGGCAGATCATGAAACGCCGGCATTTCATGTTCTGTCTAGTGAACACCAGCCATATCGTGCAAACCTCAAGGGGTGATATTCCTAGGCAGATCATGAAACGCCGGCATTTCATGATCTGCCTAGGAATATCACCTAGCTACCATGCTGCTCAAACGCCACATAGAATGCAGCGCCACCAGTGGCAAATAAAGGAATTATTTTACGATGCGCCCGGTATGAACCTAGGAATATCAACGAATGCATTGCTCTGATCGATCTGCCGCCTCTTTTATAAGGCAGATCGTGATATGCCTGGGCAAATGTTAGTCAGATCGTGAAATGGCGGCGTTTCATGATATGCCTAGGAATATCTTGATATGCCCGGATTTACGATCTGCCGCCGACATATACATACCCAGTCTTTTAGTCCTATGGACTTCGAGTTATAGCCGTGGGACAGCAAAAAATGCCTATTTGAAAATTGACCCTTATAGGCAGTCAAGGTGCTCACAAATATGTAAACTCGACTTAATTGTAAGGCGTTAGAGTAATATATCATCATATATATAAAATAGAAAAACCAGAACGGGATAAAAAACGAGCGAAGAAGAGAGATGGCGCCTTACAAATTTCTAAAAAAGTTTTTGACACGTATCTCGAATACAACGCACGTATTCTAAGAAAAAACTGTTTAAATCTATTATCTACATATGAGAATAAAACTAGAACATAAAAACTATCGCTTTCGATGCGTATTTAATTTACAATAAGGAAAAGAAATTTTCATAACAATCTTCATTTTACGACTTCGACCATTTCTCGGGAACTCTCGGTTGCTTTCGTTTGGCGGTGCTACAGATTAGACCAAATAATCCGTAAGTTAAAGTAAACTAAATTATGTTTGTCATGTTGGTATACAGGTATTTCTGAGTTTTTTTACACGAAGTAAAATAAAAAGTGCTGCCAACCTCAACCTTAGTCCATAGCCCATACGAGTGAATTATGCCATTTATGACATATCAATCAAATTAATATTATCGTATGGTTATCGTGTTAATAATTTGTATTTTATTGTTTTAAATTTCTTTATGAGTTATTATTATTCAGATTGATTTTCATGGCTCGGCAAACATTGTCATTCGTCCAGGGAAAGGGCTGCCGAGATGAGCCAAAAATACAAAGTTATAGAATGGGAGACGAGCGTACTTGGGACAACAAAATGGGAGACGCCCGATGGCGAGAGCTATCGCAAGATCGCAAGAAACATGACGTGATCTGGTATCGGAGGCCAGGTGAGTCCTTTGGATCGTTGCGTCACCTTAGCCGTAGTAATGTTAAGATCTAGAAAGGGAAATGGGGACTACCTACGTTTGTATGAAAAGGCGATTTATGGGTGGTGGTCGTCCATATTCGTGGCTTAAAGCGGAAAATAAGTAATCTGATGAACGTTTTTGTAACTAGGCTTACAACAATAAGTAATAATTTTATGTTAAAACAAGTTTTAAATAAATACCTATAAGTTTTAAAGAAATTTTCGAATTAAGTTATCCAAATAACGGCTACCTACTTGACAAATAAGAAATCATTATCCCAGTTATAAACCCTGGCAGGGATACATAATAATGTCGGTATTTAACTAAACATAAGACAAACTCTTTATTTCATTTACGCGAGCGGAGCTGCGGGCCCGTCTAGTTATAAATAAAGATCTTTTGAGCATTTTGCAGCACAGATTTTTAAAGCAGCAAATTTCTTCAATCTTGTTATAGGTACATATTACAGCACTACTCTGTAGTTTTCCAAAGTGCAGTATAAATATACTTATGAAATTGAATTTTAGAAATTTATCTATATTTAGAAAATATATCTGGGATGTAAGGTACTTTTGGCGCGTTGTTTCGTCCGCTACTATTGATGCTGACTGTCTGCCCGATTCGAACTTTAAGATACGTCATTTCATAGATGTAGAAACGATATGGATTAGATGTGTCAGTGTCAAAAGTGACGTTAGGTTTGAAAAAACGTCACATTTGACAGTAACATATCTAATCCATATCGTTTCTAGATCTGTTAATTGACGTATCTTAAAGTTCGAATCGGTGTACCTATATGAGTCAGTTAGCATTTGGAGCCATGCCGTGCCGTACACTCATTAAACTAATTTCGTACACGTTTACCTATCTTGTCTTGTCACGTTCTAGCGTCGGACGGGCAATGGAGGACGTCGTGTAAAAAAGCGTTTGATAAAACGCCAAAGTTTTGTTTGCAAAATATGTAGGGTGACTGCTATAGTTATTGGCCACTACATAGTAATTGACCTTTCTTAACAAATCGGATAGAAACAAGCGAAAAGAAGTCTTATTGTTAGGAGTGGCCGATTACTGTGTAGTGGCCAATAACTGTAGCAGTCACCGTAGGGCAACTAGAACTCTTAGATGTACCTAATGCAAGTCATAACTACTTAGAAGATATTTTGTTTCTTAACCTTATTTTGGTCAAAAGATTAATTAATAAGATTAATCCGATTGTGAAGACTAATCCAGTCATCGTTGAAAAGTGAAACGTTAACAAATCTATGTTTTGCGCGAGGTCATACGTTAGACATACTTTCGTAGTAAAAACACCTATTGCTGACAGAGGTACTGGTGCAATACTATTGTGAAATAAAGAGTATTCGCCAGCGGTATTAGCATTGAATTGCATCCGTAGTAATTAAGATTAATTATCGTCTGCTCTAATCAATCAATGGAATCATTAAACGACGTATAATACACCCAGACCCCAGACTAATAACAAGACGTGGGAATGCGTGGCTTACAGCTTAGTGCCCGTATAATCGAGTGTATAGATCTTTTCCCCAAAATCGTTAATTCCGCGTAGCAAATTTTCCATTCGCATTTTTTCCCACCCGAATATCTACCTTTTTTGTCATACGCTTGTTTTGTCTATTCTCAAATTATCGTTTTTTTCGCATTCTTTTTATTTCTTAGGCGATAATATTAATATGGTCCCACCGCACTGTTTCTTTTCAAAAAACATCTAGTTCAAATCACAACTTAGCTAGACGGAGCGGAGCCCCGCTTCACTTAATTAGAACGATAGAGAGGCAAATAGAAGAACGAATGAACGATATGGTTCGCGGTAGTATCTACCTAATACAACAGACACACACAGATGCTAACACAGACATATGTTAACGAACACATGTCAGGCAGCTAGTCGATCGCTAGCACATCATGATTCATTAAAAAATACGTATATGTTCCTTAAATCGTTATTTGATTAACAAATTTATCGAAGAAGGCATATTTCCAAACGCGAAATACGCGTCGTTGATGATGATGATTACGTCCTTGTTTTCATCAGCAGTTCCACGTCATCAAATGCCACTTTTTTAATGCAAATGGTTGTTTTTGTTAGTAAAAATACAAAACCCTGACAAGTGCGAGTCGGATTTGCGCACGAAGGGTTCCGTACCATTGCGCAAAATACGGCAAAAAAAAAATTACGTTTGTTGTATGGGAGCCCCCACTTAAATATTTATATTAATTTGTTTTTAGTATTTGTTGTTATGGCGGCAACAGAAATACATCATCTGTGAAAATTTCAACTCTTCATGAAATACAGCCTGGTGACAGACAGACGGACAGACAGACAGACAGATGGACAGAGGAGTCTTAGTGATAGGATCCCGTTTTTACCCTTCGGGTACGGAACCCTTAAAATCGCTATGTACTGTAAGCCTATAAAATTAAAGAAGTTCCTTCAATAAAAAATAGGGTCGAAATGAATCCCCCTTTTTAGGGTTCCGTAGCCAAAATGGCAAAAAACGGAACCCTTATGGATTCGTCATGTCTGTCTGTCTGTCTGACTGTCCGTCCGTATGTCACAGCCACTTTTTTCCGAAACTATAAAAACTATACTGTTGAAACTTGGTAAGTAGATGTATTCTGTGAACCGCATTAAGATTTTCACACAAAAATAGAAAAAAAAACAATAAATTTTGGGGTTTCCCATACTATAGAACTGAAACTCAATATTTTTTTTTTCATCAAACCCATACGTGTGGGGTATCTATGGATAGATCTTCAAAAATGATATTGAGGTTTCTAATATCATTTTTTTCTAAACTGAATAGTTTGCGCGAGAGACACTTCCAAAGTGGTAAAATGTGTCCCCCCCCCCCCCCTGTAACTTCTAAAATAAGAGAATGATAAAACTAAAATAAAAATATATGGTGTACATTACCATGCAAACTTCCACCGAAAATTGGTTTGAACGAGATCTAGTAAGTAGTTTTTTTTTAATACGTCATAAATCGTAAACCGTAATTTTATTATGTTACTTGCTGCTACGGAACCCTTCATGGGCGAGTCCGACTCGCACTTGGCCGCTTTTTTTAATATAGATGGTAAAGCAAATCATGTCAGTAGAAAAAGGAGCGAAATTCAAATTTTCTATGAGACGATATCCCTTCGCGCCTACATATTTCAAATTTGCCGCCTTTTTCTACTGACAAGATCTGCTTGACCATCTTTATGTCATAAATCGTAAACCGCAATTTTATTATGTTACTTGCTGCTACGGAACCCTTCATGGGCGAGTCCGACTCGCACTTGGCCGCTTTTTTTAATATAGATGGTAAAGCAAATCATGTCAGTAGAAAAAGGAGCGAAATTCAAATTTTCTATGAGACGATATCCCTTCGCGCCTACATATTTCAAATTTGCCGCCTTTTTCTACTGACAAGATCTGCTTGACCATCTTTATGTCATAAATCGTAAACCGCAATTTTATTATGTTACTTGCTGCTACGGAACCCTTCATGGGCGAGTCCGACTCGCACTTGGCCGCTTTTTTTTAAGTAAGTTTAAAATCTGATTTTATTAATCGCTGGTCCAATATTACAGGGTTCTATGTTTCACTTTTATCGAACTGAAATTTGAACATTGTCATAGTGATATTATAAGTCGAATTTCAATTATCTTGCAAAATGTAACATAGAGCTCTGTAATATTGGGCCAACGTAATATGTACATACAACGAGTCAATAATTATTAACCAGATAATATATGAACAGATTAACAAAATTCGGTCTACAGGTCAGTGAGAACTGTATAGGTACAAGGGTATGTGAGGATTAGATTGCTCCGAATTAAACACCCTCTTTATATTACTAGCACTTAGGTATTTGAAATAGAACAGATATCATTCTCGTATGACTGCAACAAATAGTTGTTTTCTGAATAGGTACAATGTGTAAAGGTGTATTACCGTAATCTAGCGACGACTTAAAGGCATTTAGTTTTTACGAGCAATTATTCTAACTACGCGGGGAATGAAATCATAATACATACCATGGTATAATAATATACTCCGCCTGGTACTCTATTCCCGTCTTTTCTAGGTCACCTAACTGACACAAGCCTACGTCATCATGCGACAGCGCTATATGATAATATGCGATAGCGCTATATATAGCGGCCATGTTATTGTGACGTAGGCCTGTGTCACTTTGGGAATGGAAGACCATGTTTTATTAGACCATGATACATACTTTAAACGAGCACTCAAGGTCATTATTTGTTTTTATCTGTGTTTTTAGGGTTTCGTAGTCACTGAGAAACCCTTATAGTTTCGCCATGTCAGTCGAATGTCTGTCTGTCTGTCCGAGGCTTTGCTCCGTGATCTTTAGTGCTAGAAAGCTGCAATTTGACATGGATACATAAATCCATTGAGGTATATAACTAGAATCGGCATCTCGAACAAATTGTGTCCGCCATTTTCGGCGTTTGACGTCTGTCACTAAGGTGAAGAATAAGCGTATCTAGGCCAGAGGCGAAACTGTTATGACAACTGCTCATATTCTGCCTACGTACAGGGTTATTTTTTAATGACCTGCAATATTATACGACGTGAATATATAGGTGATACCGAGCAACTTTTCTAATGGGAACAACTACTAAAACGCAAACTTGAATATAATTTACCTTTTTTATAATTTTTATTATATATCGCACGGGTGAAAACTAGGATTCTTTCCTAAAATATTATTTCTATACAATATTCTAAGTACATACTTGTATCACGGACTATATTCAATTTTTTAACGATTCATCATTCATCACATTTTCTATTCGATTCTCGGTAACAATTTTGCACTTACCACCCTTAATGTAACATAAATATATTATAAAATCCGTTATTATAACTAAAACATTCAATAAATAACTAGAAAAATATATATTATATATATTTCGTAACTTTTGTGCAATTAACCAACAACGTATACAACCATTTCGTACGTAGGTACCAATGTGTCACGTCTGAGAAAATTAATCTTTGCGCCGAAGAAAATGGCTTCCAGCCGCGAATGTTCGAAAGTGACGTTTCGTGATAAACTAAATTATCGTAAATCAACAGTTATTCGATTGCTTGCCGGTGAAATGTTATTTCATCGCTTTTATTATATTTTCTTGTCCTATTGTTGCAACATTTCAACACGTACGAAGACATTTTTTTTATTTTATTTTTTTATATTTTCTGTACATCTGTGGCATCTCGTCAGTGGTCGATGACGTACTAAAAGCAGAGAAGTGCATGCACTTCTATGAAGTGCGGAAACATTTTGTTCGAGATGTCGTCTCTATAAATCATGCATTGCGACAGAACGGCAAAAGGAGATCGTCGATTTTCTTAGGAGTTTGGGCCCACTCGCAAATTGAACGTAAGTATACATGTAATATATATAGGAAATTAAACGTTATAATTGCTAGATCATGACGATAAAAACAGAATCACGAAATATAACGGGAATTTTGAGAAATAATGCAATAAAAACTTAAACATGACACACTATTCTGTAAAAGTGTTTTGACTTTATAAAAGAAAATAGACAAACTCTGACATGTAAATGAAACTGAAATCGTATCCGCGTTCAATAAAAAGTTATATTTTGAGGTTATTCGGAAGTTCATTGTTACTTCTACGGAGAGTGAACAGATTCATTTTAAATCTTCTTTCAATGAAGTAAGGTTTATTTAAGGTTGGCGTTACTAGAAAATATTTGACAGATTGTTAAAAATGGTTGCGTTTAATTAAATAAAAGTAGCATGATATCGTCGTATTCTGAATTCGTTTAAATCTCCAAACTATGTAACTAAATAAAAAGTCAAATTACTATATTTCTTAACTACTTATTTTAGGCATTTTTACAGTCGATTTAGAATTTAAAAGTAGGTATATATTAAATAAATAATGAATGACACTAATAATATTTTGACTAGTATCGAAACGCACTTATGTCAACTATGACTTATGGCTACCCAAGTAACATTTTAGTCCTATAATTTTAGTTTTTATCGCTAAAAGCTTGTATAGACGTCGTATTAAGGTTTCAGAGATGACCACCTGTCGTATAAAAGCGCTTGGCAACACCTTTTTGCTCTATAGGCTTATACAGCTAATATATTCTATAAGCAATTGATGTAAAGGTTTACATCATCATTTTATAGAGCCGTTACAGGCGTGTACTATAACAGGTTCAAATATAATCACTATAGAGCAATATTACTGTATAATAGTATTTGGAATCACTTTTATGCAACTAATTTGCGCTATTAAGGTTCCCTGCCAAGCCGCTATAGTTTTGTGTTTTAATAGTGACAAAAACCCAACTATACAACGATTTTAGGATATAGTGGCTTTAGAGATGACTGCTATAGTACATAATACTTTAGTAGTTTGCGCTATTAAGGTTCCCTGCAAGCCGCTATAGTTTTGTGTTTTAACAGTGAGAAAAACCCAACTATACAACGATTTTAGGATATAGTGGCTTTAGAGATCACTGCTATAGTACATAATACTTTAGTAGTTTGCGCTATTAAGGTTCCCTGCAAGCCGCTATAGTTTTGTGTTTAAACAGTGACAAAAACCCAACTATACAACGATTATAGGATATAGTGGCTTTAGAGATCACTGCTATAGTACATAATACTTTAGTTGTCATATGAACACTATTATAGAACTGTTTTGCTCTATAGTAGCGTTTTTGGGACATATTTATAGCGTTAAAAAGCGCTTTAGTAGTTTTAAAATCCCTATTATATCTCATCGCTGTAAACGTCACAATGACTCTTTTATATCACAAAACTGTTGTATAGTGGTTTTGTTTTTTCTTTTAAAAGACAACAGCGTTATAGCTGAGTTTTTATGTCTTTTATAAACCGAGTTAGATACATAAAGGTAGAAAACGACTACTTGTAAATGATCAATTTGATCTGTAATGGCTACTTATATCTTGCTTATATAAGTTCAGGCCTAAGCCACATAATGTGGTTCCGTACAAAATATTTTTATATTTTAATGAATTGATAAAAAAGACCCCAGTGATATTAGTGATTGTAGGTGAGATTTATCATCAATGATTTAATACAAGCAGAAAATCGTGACGGTTTAGATATTTATCGACATCCATTATTAGCACATTTTTTTTACCAATCTCATTGAAAAAGGAAACAACAGTAATGACTACATCTAAATTAAAAAAAATCCTATATCTTTCTAAAGAGTTTGTAGGTGCAACTGGGTCACAGCAAAATTCTTTTGGAACCCTAATTTTAATCATGATGGCGGTGAATATTTCGTCCTAAGTTCTATAGTTAGCCTATAAAAGCGTCGGATTTACTTCTTGGCTGTATAGTAGTAACTATGGTGAATATCATAATATTTTATTAAATTATTTTATTAAAAACATAAATAAATCGAGGGGGCATTTAAAATTCCTCATTAACCTAATACTATTCTAACGGTAAAACTTCCGTCCCATATACTTTTTGCACTAAAGACCGAATTATTCGACATCTAAATGGCGCATATTAATATAACGTCTTTATTTATCACCATTTTACTTAGTACCGTTTTTGTGAAGTAAACACACAACAAGTAGTAAAGGAACTATGAATTCTACAATAGTATAAAAAAGCACTATAATAGAATTTCAAATACTACTATAGTATAAAACAAGCACTATAATGGAATCTCAAATGCTACTATAGTATAAATTAACACTATAATGGCGTTTCTGACAACAAATTAGCACAAGAGTCATGCATTACATCACTTTTATAGACCTAAAACGTCACCGCTGACACTGCTACAGGTCTACTATATCACTGAATGGCACTAAAGATGCGCCATTTCGGCTTTATACAACCTTCTTAGGTCTTTTATAGGACCTTAGGTGGTATTTAGGAAACGTTCTATTGACCACTATAGTACCACAAATTGTTACTTGGGTACCCACCTTATAGTTTAATGCAATGAGATTTTATAACTCCTTAGTGAAATAACCTCACGGTTTGTGCGAATTTGAGCGTTATGTCAATGCTAATAAAGATGTTGACGACGGCAAGGCTTTTGTTAATATATAATACATTGATTTACGGAAATGAATAATATAATGTCTTTTAACTATATATTTCTAATTCCCGTTTCATTTTTACCCAATATTATATCTTTTTCAGTAATAAAATGCGTATAAATATATAATTACTTTAATAGTCTGTACCATATACGTGATGGTTTACTCTGGGCCCAAAATGGACGATCTCCTTTAAATAAAATAAATTTTTTTTTTAGGGTAAGTACCTACCATACAAATATTTATTGTTTTGTCCCAATAGTGTGGGGTATCGTTGGATAGGTCTTTCAAAACGAATAAGGGTCTCCTAAAATCATTTTTGATATAGTTATGATTTTCGGAAATACGCGCTCCGGAAGATAAAAAATATGTGTCCCGCCTCTAACTTTTGAAACACGGGTCCAAAATGTATGAAACAAGAGCTTAGTAAATACTTTTAATGAAAACTATAGCGAACATGATCGGTCTAGTCGTTTTTGAGTTACCTATTGAAAAAAATCTTCTTTTCTTAGTAAAAAGACGTAAGTACTAACGCTGCAAAGGTACTCCCTTATGATACTTACTAATCGCCCTCGTTTGGCCTATTTTTCAGAATGGTAACTACGAAACCCTACACTGAGCATGGCCCGACATGCTCTTGGTCGATTATTTTATATTAAAACCATAGGGATATTTTGAGAGTGTTACATATGGAAATAATAACGTTTTCCTATGCCAGAGGCCAAGCTCTGCTTAAGCACGTTATTTAACTACAGCGGCAGCGCGCGAAAAAAAATCTGCTGTCTCATGTATTTCGGTGAATCAGAGTTAATGTTTTCTATAGAATAGATAGTACAACTGATATTTTTTCGCGATTCCGGGGTTGGTTCCATGTAAAGTTCCAGTAAAAGTTGTTCAGTATGATATTCACCCCTCAGAGTTTGTTCAGAGATAACAAATTCACTCTGTACAGTGTGATAATGATAACCGCTTAAATACTATAATCCGTTTAAAAGTTAATAAAGCAGGAAAATACGTTAATTATGTGGGTGAACCGAACTGGGCGTTTTTTAGGGTTCCGTACCCAAAGGATATTCTTCTGCTGTCATAAGTAATAGTTTCTGATTTTAAAAAGCGTTTTTCAATTAAAAGACATGACTGTTAAGATCGCTTACCTTCTTTCTAATGCTAAAAAAATGAACTATAGAGCCAAGCTTCTAACTCTACAAGCTCTACTTTACAAACTCTACTCTTTAGTCAAAATATGTGGCTTAGTTACGCTTACGTTACACGTAACAGAATCACTTCAAACCACATTCACTCATTATAATTATCCTACATTACAAACGTAAGTCCAATTGCTGACACTATCGTATTTCATGCGTTTCTCGTCATTTGATGCGTTAAGTCTTGTGTAAGTTGTGTCACCATAGCTGTTTACATATTTGTATTATTGTATTACAGTGTAAGATAAAGTAGAGTGCTACGGTTTAAGTGGAAAAGGCAAAAGCAACTTTGACTAACATCCCTACTAATAGGTATTATTAAATGCAAAAGTAACTCTTTTTCTCCTCCTGTTGCGTCCTCACGCTTAAACCGCTAAACCGATTTAGTTGAAATTATCATTGATTAGTTAATGATTCTAGCAGCCTATTTAGCAGAGGCGGCATAGGTGTAACGGTAAAGTGCTGAGACGAGTATATTCCTAGTGGTGGTCAGTGGCTATTAATGCGGCCACCCTGTAGTAATGCTACAACATTAGATCTTCGCCATGTAACCGGTGTAATGCAAAACAACCTTTTTGTACCTCGCCACCCGTTGTCCAAAACCGACACGACATTTCTACACACGGCATTCAACGCTAGGCACGTCGCAATTAGCAATGGAATTCTAAAGCCATAAATTTAATTTCACGTTCAAGAGTTCGACCTACATATGTGACCGCAGTCGCTATGCGGATAACTGTACTGAGATGGAGCGGTGCACTTCGCTGCCTCATCTGGGTTGACCGCAACGCAAGGCCTCGGCCACGCGAATCTCCGTACACCTGTTCTAATGCATAATTGACGTCAAAAGTGTAGCAACATTTCATAGAAAGCCCCCGCGACTATTCAGTTTGGCGATACATTTCATTTGGTTATGCTGCTCCCGATGAGGTGCCTTGTATGTCTGACAACGAGTTCAGTATGACTTTCTGCACGAAGATTTGTACGCGATTCGAGATACATATCTTTATTATCAGTGAACCGTTTTACAAACCGATCATAATAATGCGTACCAAATGGTTTCCCCATAATCTTTTTCATCCTTTTGTAACACCAAATATTAGCTGTACTTGTTTTGACATTATAGTAGTACCAACGTGCGTTATTAGCATTTATTACGTTGATATCGTTTTACATTTAGGTACCTATAAAGTTTTTGTTCGCACAACAGCTTTAGCTTATACCCACAAGGAGCCTTGGGATGACGGTGCATTATCGGGCGAAGTAAGAAAAAACAAATAAGACTAACCTCAAAAATATCCAAGATGTTCATGCTACGGATTACGCAAACACTCGAAACACATTGAACCGAACTGTAATACAATGCGAAGATTGCGAAGCATGTATGCAAGAATTGCAAGGGTGGCAGGAGGTTCACCGCACTGTTTTGTTGATGAACACTTGTATAGTCATCAGGTTTCATGAGTGTTAAAGTAACACACAATTGAAAACATTCGGCCAGGTGCGAGTCGGACTCGCCCACCGAGGATTCCGTACAAATTTAACTATTTTTTTACAAATTTACAGTTTTCTGATTTTTCCCTGTATTTGTAGTGTAAGACTATATTACATGCCAAATTTCATAGTTCTAGGTCAACGGGAAGTACCCTGTCAATTTTGATTCCCTTGAGTGTCGAAATATAATTATGTTTTTTGCGGGATAAACGGCCGTATCTTTTTTTACGTTAGCTAAGTTAACGTAAGTATGTTATTTTTCACAGCTTCATGGGACCGTAGACCTGATATATGGTTTAAATTTCAACTCTGTCGGCCTGTCAAAGGGTCTTGACAGACAGACGGACGGACAGACGGACAGACGGACAGACAGGCAGACGGACGGACTGACGGACAACAAAGTGATCCTATACGGGCTCCGTTTTTTTTCCTTTTGAGGTACCTACGGAACCCTAAAAAAAACATAAAATTCATAATCATTAAGTACGAAGATGATGGTCTGACGATGGTACCTTTTTTACTGTGTACGCATGTAGCAACACTTAGTAAATCCACTAGATCAGGCCAGCAGTTATTATTCGTTACTGCAGATTGGACGTCATCAGACCGTTATATTTTTATATCACAAGGGTACCTGTAGATTATGATATGAACATCTCTAATAGTTTACAGTTCTAAAATCAATCAAATGTCAGCCGAAATACGGTTGCATCAAGCGCCCAAGCGGTAATCAGTGTAATCACTTATGGCAAGTACTTATAATGCTGGATCTCCGTATCGAATGGTCGAATGTGTCGCTTTTATGCATAAAGTATACGGCGGTAGGGTACTGGCGTACGGTCGAGCTGCGTTACATCAAGTTCATTACGTACAATAAAACAATTTGATTTCGTGTCATCTCGCGACGGCTTATTATTTAACGTCGGAATGTTCCCGTTGTGATTGCTTACCTCTAGCTATTAAAGTCATATATTTTACTGCAATCAAGATCTGTCATTTTACGTAATTTTTGTTCTACTTGCATTCTCTGTTACTGTTAGTAAGATTACGATTAGCGGCATGAGGCCTGATTCAAACTGGACTAAGATATATCTTGAGTTTTAATAGCTAATTGCTGAAGGAAGTGTTTATGATATATGAATACCTAGATAAATTTGTTTGTAAAGGAGAGAACAGTTCATTTTTAAATTAAGTAAGTACACTTTTTCCTCCATAAGTGACACATAACAGGAAAATATTCAATTTGACTTTGTTATCGTAAGCATGTGTAGGAGTACATAGCATTATTAAATGTAATGTAATGTAGGTTGCGTGTTTTTTTCCATTATAAGATATTATATTAGTGTGCGTGCTTTTGAATCTTAAAATGGGAGCAATGTTTTAGTTATAGGGAGCAAGAATAGTTGTTAATTTTTTTACATGTTTTTTAATCAAGAATACGTAATACCCGGGATCTGGACTATATCTGCAAGGGAAAACTCTAACCAATTCCTTAAAAGGCTAAAGTTGCCTCGATAGAAAAGACACATGAAAGTATGTCTAATTTTATTTTATTTGCAGTTGTAGGTATATCTTTACCTTGCATACCATGGCAGTATAATTTTAGTATAAAATAGCTAGCGGTACAGCCGAGGGATCTGACCAGCTAAATGTTAAACACAAGTATATTTTCAGAGTAATTGAGATTAAAGTTAAAATCCCGCTAGATAGATGGCCATATCTTCCATCACAAGTTTCTCGCAGCGCGCCATATCTTTTGTTTCTTTCAAAATTCCTGGCTTATTAAATACCGCCGCTTCTTAAATAGGTAATCAGTATCAGGGTATATTCTACTTTATTGATCACTATAAAGGCCAGAGCAACTCAACGCGCACGTGCACGTCTATACGCACAGGTCCTATTAGGAGAACTACTTACTAATAAATATAATAATGTGATATATTTTTAGAACCGGCTCAAAATGCCCTTTCATTTAATACCACACACGATAGGTTTCTGAACATTTTTTTTTATTCCATACAAAAAAAAGATGACGTCATAACTCCTTTCCGTTTGTTTTTTTTTGGGTGCTTCGGGTCAAATTTATTCAAATGGCCTAAAGATTAATCGTGCCGATTTTCATGCCTTTCACACCATTTGCAGCTGATTTTGGTCAACCGCTAATACTAATAGATATAAAGGGGCCCACTGATTAACAGTCCACCGGATGGAATTGGCCTGTCAGTTAGAACAAAAAGTCAACAGTTCCGAACAATTGACAGGCAAATACCATCCGACGGACTGTTAATCAGTGGGTCCCTTTAGAGGCAGTCTTAAGGGGCCCACTGATGAACAGTCCGCCGGACGGTATCGCGGCCTGTCAGTTGTTCGGAACTGTCAAAATTTTGTTCTAACTGACAGGCCGATACCGACCGTTAATCAGTGGGGCCCTTTAAGGGCCAACATGTATGGTAGAACTGGTTTTAAATCCTTTCCTTCCTTAGCACTCTTAGCACTATGGGAAGTGCTACAAGAACCGTTAAAAATCCATCTTGGAGTTAGAGTTCAACCAAGATAAGTCTGCAAGGATTTTGATAGCACACGCAGTGTACGTTTTACGCGTCATAATTTCAAAGAAATTTGACGTATAACACAATACTAGACGTGTGCGCCGATTAAAAAATGATCGGCGGCGGCGTTTGCCAAAAAATCGGCGGCGGCGGCGTGTTTTCGGCGTGAAATCGGCGTGACCTTGACTTTCAGGTTTCTTAAGAAAAATCATTAAATTGTTGTTTTTCTTGAAAATTTGATCAATCCAGGTTGCTGGTCAGAGAACTATACGTTACTACGTATAGTTTTGAATAGGCTGTGAGTAAAATAGGGTTTGTAAATCAATATATTAGGATATGTATAATAGCTTGCATTAAGGGGTAAACTGGTCAATGACATTCGATCCGATCGGTAACCCTCCATTTTCTCATGATTTCCATGGCTTATCGTATTATTTAAAAACGTCGTACTTTAAACACACTCCAAATATCCTTAAAATGTTGGCATAGACATGACATAGTGACACACAGCTATGGCTTCCTTTTACCGGATACCGGATAGTGACATTGCTTGATTTCGGAGTTAACAATTTGGATTTAAGAAACAGTCACGGTCATAATCGTATTCGTTTATTATTTTAAAGCAATTTAAATATTCAACTGATTTGCACGCGCACTCATTTCGAACCTAGAAATGAGTCCGCGCGAACGTTTACTAGGAAACAGGTCAAACCTGCATAATGCGCACCTGAAAAACCAAAATGAAGATATAGTTCCACCGGCCGAATATTCGGCGGCCGGATACCGAATATTCGGCCGATGGTCAGGCTGAATATCCAGTATTCGGTATCCGGCCAAACAACCATCCGTTGCATCTCTAGTATCTTCTTTCTCGTTTTCTTAGTACTAAGGATCGCGACCACATGTAATTTGTCTCCATTTCGTGCGGTCATAAGACGTGTGGACTGCACGGTGCAAACTGCCGCAAGCTGACCGACCTCTTCATAGCGTTCGTCCATCTCACAGATGCTCCAACTCGAGCACGTTTGCCATTCATTCGGTCTAAATTCATGTATTTCTCCACATCATGCGTTGGATAATATATCCAATGAATCTAAAGGTTCTCCCATAGCATGTTGTGAAGAGCTGAGTGTCGATATTGAGCTCTCTGAGAATGGAGGAATTTGTTCTTCTAGCTGTAGCTTCTAGCGCCAACCTTTGCCAATTCACACTTTTTGAGGCTCCATGATTCGGCAACCATACTGGAATATTGAAAAGACGACATCTCGTACCAAGCGCACTTTAGTTGCACGTCGAATACCTCTGTTCTTCCAGATCTTGTCGAGGTTAGCCATGCCAGCTCTGCGGCGTATCTCGGCGATGCAACCACCGTCATTATTTATTAAACCAAGATACTTATACAAATTAGCTCGCTTTTTCGTAATCGCCGAGTGCGTCGGTAACTGGCAGTATGTTTGCCCTGTCTACTACCATTACGTTGGTCTTGGAATGGTTGATCTTTTAAGACTCTCTAAAACTTTCATCTTGAATTTTCTTCAGAAGAGCCGCCATTACGATGAATTTCTTGTTGCCATTTCCAGCTTGCACATTTCTGCGGGGCAAGCATTTGCGCTAATCGCCAGATTGATAGTGAATCTGCAGCGTTGTCACTCCTTCTCTCTTTTTCTATTTCTAGACATTATTGGCACACGACTTTTTTAGGAAACTCAGGGTCTCTAGAGTTTTCGTACATGAATGTTCTCAGATGTTTGCTGGACACTACATGAGCCCTGTGTTTTCGTTGCCTAGTTAATTGTAAGTGTTTTCATGACGGAGCATTCTGCCTTCGTATATGGAAACAATCCTTCTTTTCATATTATCGCTCCCGCATCTTTCTTGACGGTGAATACTTAGGATTACACAGTCTCTTTAATTAGTGTGTCAAATAACTTGTGCAACTGGCTATTCTGTTTCATTTAATTAATAATTGATGTATACAACAACTGACAACTGTATCATATACAATACAAAAAGAAACATATTGTAATCCAAATACCAACTTGGAATAGCTAATTAACAACACTCAAGGTCACGCCGATTTCACGCCGATCATTTATCGGCGGCGTGGCAAAAAAGCCCGGCGGCGGCGGCGCGCCGGCGCGGCGCACACGTCTACACAATACTTGCACTGTGCGTGCTATCAAAATCGTTGCAGACTTATATTGGTGTAACTCTATTAAAGTAGGGCTTACATTCGTGGACTTGATATGATCACA
The DNA here is from genome assembly GCF_910591565.1 of Cydia splendana. Taxonomy (NCBI): domain Eukaryota; kingdom Metazoa; phylum Arthropoda; class Insecta; order Lepidoptera; family Tortricidae; genus Cydia; species Cydia splendana. Next base: position 9,525,630 of record NC_085987.1, on the reverse strand, counting down.
TCAGCTTTGTTCCGTTGGAGTGAAAACAGTGATAATGAATGTAATATAGTGGCAGAGGCTGGAAACAGTGAAAGTACTTACGCACATTGCGCAAAACAATCTGACGACGAAGACAGTGCTACTGAGAATTTTGTGTTAATCGCTTATTGCGAAGTGCACTAACTTCCAGAAAAGGACACCAATGGGCATCTATTTAAAGATGTACCAAAATTTTTTGTGTTTGAATTGGGAATTTTTATGTTATTTCTACTCAGAATCACGAGCTTTTTCCATTTTTACTGAGAAACTGTGTCCCCAAATTTTTTGCTCCGTTTGGTTACGGTTTTCAATTTTCAATACAACCTTCTATGACCGTAACAAAACAGACAACACAAATTTGTATGAAATTTTGGGGACACTTTTTAGGGTTCCGTACCCAAAGGGTAAAACGGGACCCTATTACTAATTAGGGTTCCGTACCCAAAGGGTAAAACGGGACCCTATTACTAAGACTTCGCTGTCCGTCCGTCCGTCCGTCCGTCCGTCCGTCCGTCCGTCCGTCCGTCCGTCTGTCACCAGGCTGTATCTCACGAACCGTGATAGCTAGACAGTTGAAATTTTCACAGATGATGTATTTCTGTTGCCGCTATAACAACAAATACTAAAAACAGAATAAAATAAAGATTTAAATGGGGCTCCCATACAACAAACGTGATTTTTGACCAAAGTTGAGCAACGTCGGGAGTGGTCAGTACTTGGATGGGTGACCGTTTTTTTTTTGCTTTTTTTTTTGTTTTTTTTTTTATATGGTACGGAACCCTTCGTGCGCGAGTCCGACTCGCACTTGCCCGATTTTTTTCTTGTATTAGGATCGAAAGAGCTCGTGATTCTGAGTGGAAATAATATAAAAATTCCAAAATCTAAAATGCAAGTGGGGGTACAACTTTGAATAGAAATGCCCCAATGATGAATACAATTACAGTTTATACTCGTATTGGCTAGTTTTTAAATTAACAAATAAATATAGGTAAACTTTTTGATGAGTCGGTAAACTATCTAAATTAAAATATATTGATCATTCAACGAAGAGGCGTCTTCAATTTGAACGGCAGGTAAGGACATCACAAAACAGTCTCTAGTACGAGAGCTGGTGCGAAAGTAGTTAGCTGCCCCGGCTCTACTCGTGCAATTTACATATAGGTACTTCAAATTCAAATTCAAAATATATTTATTTCAAGAAATTAATATTTAAAGATAGGCAGTACAGTGATCCCCAAGCTCAGCTCAGCTGGCTCAGCCTGTAACGTGGATCTTAGCGAAATACAGAATACCGATATGTTGCGGCTATTATTTTAACAGAACCTATTATAATTTATTATTAAAGCTACTACATTAAAAATAAGAATTTTTATTATTTGACTGAGCAACTATCCAACTAAGTACTTAAAAGTATAGTTTATATGAAACAGATACGTAGTATAGTTTATATCGTACCCTTTTTTATTTCTCTTGAGTTTATATTTGTAAATAAGGCCAGTGGACATTTTGTGAGAGTCATCTGTCTTCATTTGTCGACGACAGGCCACTCCCTATAGCACCTTTTCACTTTTCCTTGGCTACCGGTTTGCTAGTTAGTTTACATAATTTTCTTTGCCGAAGTTTACTTAAGTATTATCGAAGCGAAGGCTAAAATAATTTACTATTAGGTACGTACTTTGCCACTCGAAATATGGGCGCAAATTGTTTTCAGATAACTGAAATTGATTACCAACATAGGAAAGAACTGCTTTTTAACTGCACAAGATCAGAGTTACCTAAAATATTCCTACCTATCTATACGTCTTTTTACATATTGACTGTTGAATAGTTATTTACAAAATTATTATATATTTACCGCTGAAATTGATTTGGTCTAAAATAGCCTAAACTAAGTAATAGATGGCTATACTTATTTCATTGTGTATTCATACGTTAGGTTACGGTGCCTTCTCGGTGAAGGTCAGCCAGCTAAAGTAATTTTATTAATTACTAGGTGAGTCCTGTTTGTGTCTATTACTGTCAAGTGCAAACACTACTTTATGACAACAACTACACGGTATTCAATTTCGTTAAAAGGGGGCTAACTTAACATGTTTTAATCAAGGGCAAAGCCATGAAAAACTTCACACGGAAACTAGATTATATTTAAAAAGTCATAGTTGGCTCGACAGAAGAAAACCGGTCCAGTGCGAGTCGGACTCGCGTTCCAAGGGTTCCGTATATTACTAAATTTTTTACAATGCCTATTTTATGTGGAACGTGAATGAAATGTCTTTAAAAAACCCGTAGGGGTCGGATCAAAAACTAAGTAATTAAGTCCGACTCACGCTTGACTGCACATTTATAATAGGTTTTCCTGTCATCTATAGGTAAAGAACTTTTTGTGTATTTTTGCAATAAATGCAAGAAATAAAGCACCAGAAGATCAATAGAGAAACGTAGACAGCTGTTATTTTTAGACACAATTTCTATTTCAAAACCCGTATCTATATATATAAATGCAAGTGTCCTGACTGACTGACTGACTGACTGACTGACTGACTGACTGACTGACTGATTCATCAACGCAGAGCCGAAACTACAAAAGATAGAAAGTTGAAATTTGCACAATAGATTACATTTATAAAGTGTACAAGAGATAAGAAGCCATTTTGAGAAATTCAACCCCTAAGGGGGTTAAAAAGGGGATGAAAGTTTGTATGGGGTTAAAGTTTTATTTTAAGCTAGGAATTTGAAACTTCGTAAAAAGATATATTAATAAAATACAAGAAAACTAATTTCAGAATTTTTGAAAATTCATCCCCTAAGGTGGTGAAAAAGGGGTTGAAAGTTTGTATGGATATCAAACAGTTTTTCGAGTGCGGGACTTGAATCTTTGTATTTAAGGATATTATTAGAAGACAAGAAAAGTAATTTCAGCGTTTAGTAAAATTCATCCCCTAACAGGGTTAAAAAGGGGTTGAAAGTTTGAATCCATTACAAATGCTTTGAAATTTCTTAGAAAGGCATAATAGCCGATTACAAAAAAAAGTAATTGCAACGTTTTTGGAATTTCAACCCCTAAGGGGGTTAAAAAGGGGATGAAGATAAGTCTTGGGGTGCAAATTTTATTTTAAGCTAGGAACTTGAAACTTTGTAAAAAGGTACAAGTAAACGAATTTCAGCGTTTTAGAAAATTCATCCCCTAAGTTGTGAAAAAGGGGTTGAAAATTTGTCTGGATATATAACATTTTTTCGAGCGCGAGACTTGAATCTTTGTATTTGGGGATATTATTAGAAGACAAGAAAAGTAATTTCAGCGTTTTGTAAAATTCATCCCCTAACAGGGTTAAAAAGGGGTTGAAAGTTTGAATCCATTACAAATGCTTTGAAACTTCTTAGAAAGGCATACCTAATAGCCGATAACAAAAAAAGTAATTGCAACATTTTTGGAAATTCAACCCCTAACGTGGTGAAAAAGGAGTTGAAAGTTTGTATGAATATCAAAAAATTTTTTTCAAGCTTTCAAGCTACGAACTTCAAACTTGGTAAAAGGGCATTAACATTATATTAAAAGTTTGTATTATAAAGTTTGCATCGATGAAAATTATAGGTACTCAATATGTAAAATGTTCAAGATAAGAGTCCACGCGGACGAAGTCGCGGGCAACAGCTAGATAAAGGGTCATTTGCAAATTTATTGTACCTTTGTCAAATTTTTTCTTAACACTCTCAGTGTCGTAACGTAAATTAACCATACAAAAATGCAAATTTGTATAGCTAACATTCGTAACGAAACTGAGAAAATTAAGAAAAGATGAGATAAGTTTTCTTTCTTAGACAAAGGTACAATTAGTCCGTGGCGTACACGACAAAAAAGTGTGATATACGGGAAATGATGATGATGGAATTTCCTTTAGCAGAGTTGCTTCTTTTGACTCACAGATTGATTTAGGAAGGGGACCCAACCGGATTTTTGATGCAAAATTTTAACTTAGGGGGGTGCCCCCCGAAATTTGTAAAAAAATTAGTTTGGATATGTGCGCAAGTTTGGTATCATTTTCGGGTAAATCAAGGATGCTGAATTCATTTCTGATATTTAATTTATACGGTTTCATATAAATAACAAGAAAAAAATTGAAAAATTAAATTTTTCTGTTATATTTATTTCCGAATAAAAGCCAAATTTTTTCTTTTTTTTATATATACACAAAAAATAAAAATTTCATGATAAAGCCCTACTATTCCTCGTTATAAAAAGTATACACATGGCATATTTATGTCTAAAAATGTAGAGAAAAAAAAATGTAGACCTACTTTCGACCACCAGCTCACTGAATAGTATACAAAGATATGAGTTACAGCTATGAGAATTACGGCGTTTGATGATGATGAGATATCCTTTAGCATAGTGAGTCCTTAGAACCCTTAGATCATTTTAGGAACGGGAGCCACCCTGATTTTTGGTGCGGTGTGGTTGAAAGGTTGAGGATGATTTGTCCCATACAATCATAAATTTATGAAAGCATCTGTTTAGGTTTCTGCATTAAGTTTGGTGTCATTATCGAGTAAATTAAAAGAAAAAAAAAGAGAAATGGACTAATAATTACATTATTTCGTATTTTAAAGATTTTGCTGCCTATATATTTGTAAACACTCTTTAACATTGCTTATGCTCGGTGCACAACGTAATCCGATTTAAGGGACGTAGCTATACGGAGGAAAATAATTTAAATATTAGTCAATATTTACATTATTAATTTGTATTTTGAATATTTAATTACCTAAATGATTTCTGTCTTTTGATTTACTCGAAAATGTCACCAAACTTATTGCAGAAACCTAAACAGGTGCTTGTATAAATTTATGATTGTATGGGACAAATCACCCCAACTTTCATCCCGACCATATCAAAAATCAAGGTGGATCTCCTTCCTAAAATGATCTAAGGGTTCTAAGAACTCACTATGTATACTAAAAAGGGATCTCATCATCATCAAACGCCGTAAATTGCTTAGCTGTAGCTCACATCGTTGTATCTTGTTCAATGAGCAGTCGAAAGTAGGTCTACATTTAATTTTTTTTGTTCACATTAATGTAAAATAAATATACCATATGTATACTTTTTATAACGTGGAATAATAGGGCTTTTTTATGAAATCTTTATTTTGTGTGCATATTAAAATAAGAAAAATATACTTAGGCTTTTATTCGGAAAAAAATTAAATAGAATTTTTTTATTTTTAATTACTTCAAATTATTTATATGAAACCGTATAAATTAAATATCAGAAACGAATTTAGCATCCTTGAGTTACACGAAAATGATACCAAACTTGACCACATAGCAAAACTTTATTTTTTACAAATTTTGGGGGGCACCCCCCCCTTAAGTCAAAATTTTGCATCAAAAATTCGATTGGCTCCCCTTCCTAAATCAATCTGTGAGTCAAAAGGAGCAACTCTGCAAAAGGAAATTCCATCATCATCATTTGCCGTATAATTAAGTGAACACCAGGGACTAACTAAAGGGTCTAGCAGGCTAAGCGAACAAGAAGTGCAAGTGTAAAATCATCAGTGTATCAATGAAAGTGTCATATTTTGTAAACTGTTCAAGTTAGATTAACCAAACAAAATTATATTTGACAACAATAAAATAGACTACAAAATGAATATGTATAACCTGCATCATGTCCTTATACTTCATTATAAAAAAAAACATTTTATTTTTCTTCTCATTTCTTTTAATACTATTCGCGGAGGTATACCTACAAAAAAATATGCATGAGTAGCCACTAATACCCACTACATACACATATAAAAATAGTTGCATAAATCTTCGTGCGTCATGTCAAAAAAAAAACATATTGAACAAGGATCTCAGAAACGGCTCTAACAATTTCGATGAAATTTGCTATATGGGTGTTTTTGGGGGCGATAAATTGATTTAGCTAGGTCTTATCTCTGGGAAAACGCGCATTATTGAGTTTTTTTATGTTTAAGCCGTTTCCGAGATCCTTGTTCGATAATGTTTTTTTTTTGACATGACGCACGACGATTTATGCAAATATTTTTATATGTGTATGTAGTGGGTATTAGTAGCTACTCATGCATATTTTTTTGTAGGTATACCTCCGCGAATAGTATTAAAAGAAATGAGAAGAAAAATAAAATGTTTTTTTTTTTATAATGAAGTATAAGGACATGACGCAGGTTAAACATATTCATTTTGTAGTCTATTTTATTGTTGTCAAATATAATTTTGTTTGGTTAATCTAACTTGAACAGTTTACAAAATATGACACTTTCAATGATACACTGATGATTTTACATTATCCTAAATAACTCGAAAACAAAAGAAGATCGAGGACTGATATTAAGCATAGAGTGTTCTTAGGACCTGCCAGTACACCACCTGAAAGAATTACCAAATCGTCGTTGGGGGCACTTCTTGTTCGCTTAGCCTGCTAGACCCTTTGCAAATGACCCTAAAGAGTACGTAATTTGATTGTGACATTACAAGCTAGTGTTTCATACAAATTCCATAGTACCAAAATCGTTTTAACAGTTCGAAAAAAGAAACTGATTTGACTAGTGGTCAAATACCCTATTGGCATGCAGTTTCATGTCAATTTGACAGCACGGCCACAGGGTATTTGACTACTAGTCAAATCAGTATCTTTTTCGAACTCTCAAAACGACTTGCTACTATGGAATTTATATGAAACACTAGCGTCACGATCAAATTACCTATTCTTTATAGTTTTATACGAGTTTTAAAATAGAAATTGTGTCTAAAAATAACTGCTCTCTACGTTTCTCTATTAATCTTCTGGTGCTTTATTTCTTGCATGGTGTAAAATAATTTATTTTAAACACAGTCAAATACCCTATAAAGTAGCCATGCAACCTTCTGTTACTTACTTCCATGAAATTGACCTCAAAATTGTGTATCTTCATTTTTGTATATTATACATAGTTATTAATTAACATTTACTAACATCGCAGTCGCAACATAAATTTTCGCTTAGCACGCGCAATATGTAAATCGCATAGCCACGTTAAAAATCGCTTTTAGCAAATAATATGAAAAAATATTCTCAAGTACCTAATACTACGTAAGTATTTCCATTTCTACGTACACTAGAAACTTATAAACACCGGTGTCATGGGTGGCACAAGCACACATTGAATGTGTTTTATACTACCCTGTTAAAAATAAGCATCATCATAACTTACGGCACACATGCATATTTTCATAAGCAGTATAGAATATAGATAGTGCACGCACACAACCGGCACCCTGTCTCTGTGTAGTCATCCGTGAGTAGTGTGCGTTGCAGCATTGAATGTGGGCCATTGAAATCGCACCGTAGACTACCACATAAAGATTCCGCTTTATGAAGCAAAACACCAAGTCTAACTCACCACACAGGTAATCATAGGATCTACACCATTCAATTGCATCCCAGATGATTTCATACTACAAAATACCATATATATTACTGGAACTCTATAATGAATTTATGCGCGTACCTACTAATTCAGAAAGTAAAGGCACTATCAAACATCGGAGCGGCCAAGGTGTTCACAAAAATCTTAATTAAGCCTTTATTAGCAATACGTTTAAGTGCATTTTCAGTTGTTGTTTTTGAGCACCAGTGACTGTACTACAATTGTTTTGTGCAGTTGTTATCTAATGATTTAAATAGTATGTGAGGGTAAATACGCGGTGGGTACTCAATACACACCCCTTAATTCATAAAACTTTACAAGCCTGAATTAGTTAATTTGTCTTACAAATACGTACGTTAAGATGACAGATTAACGATTAATAGTTAATTCAGAGGGTCTACCGCGAACCACGTTCGACGTGTTGCCTCTCTGTCGCACTTGTAAATATGTACATATGTGTGACACGGAGGCAACACGTCGAACGTGGTTCGCGGTAGGCCCTCAGGCTTAACTGCGTTTTTGAATAACGCCAATAAGTAGTCACGCACTGGCCGTGTACTGTGTAACATGGCCAATCTACCGCGCGCGTGGTCTGCGAGCGCACGGAAGCGTCCAGTTTCGGTATCGTCGCATGTCCGCCGCGCGCAAACGTCCGCTCGCTCTGCCTACGCGCACGCCTTGAGCTCTTATCTTATACAAATTGTGGTTTCACTTAAAGTTTTTGGAAACAACGATCCTATTATACAAGTGGTTTTTAAAATCGTTTTGCACGAGGGCAAATTACACTCATGAGCAATGAAAACGGATCATTTAGTATAGATTTTCCCATGATTACAACGTGAACTGATTTTATTGTATAATTATGATAGACAGGCATGCATAGGGGATAAAAATGAATAATAAAATTTCATACATATACCTATACCAAGTTATCTAATCTTTTCTGTACTTAATTAAACTTGGAAACAGTAGGTGCCTAATAAACGAAGCAACACTTTAAGTGAGTCTCTCACAAACTTACATGCATGTAATATAAATAAAACTTATTGATGACAAAATAAAATAACATCAATTAAATTTAGACCAATTATTTACAGTTCTTAAATATGTTTTTTTTTGCAATTTACAAACCCAATACCCATACCATAACCTACGAACATACGCAAACATTTTTAGCGTGTTGAAAGTGTTGAAACTGCCGTACCTATCGAACATTTGATTGTTATCTGACGCACCTTCTCTATGCAAATGCTCGACTAGAATGTCCTCTGACCTTTGTTTGAGGACATACAACATACAAGGTACCCACGAGGAACCCGAGAGAATTTAACCACGCATTTCTGAGGCCAACAGAAGGAAAAAAGGAATGAGTCTAGGTCAATTTCGGTCGGTATTTTGTATGTATTTAAATACATAAAATATACATGCTATTTGTAAAACTGCCACTCAAAACGAAATTGAACTGTTTTTTTTGTAAAACCTAGTTTTATCAAAGTGTTATTATTATCTTTGAATGAGGATATTTGCACTAGGTCCCCCGTTTTGCACAAAGAAACTTTTAGAGATTTTTTTAACTGGTTTTAACTCTGAAACTAGGCGAATCCCAAATACATTTATAGGACATTTTAAATATTATCAGGAATATACTGTTAAAATCTCTCGGGTTCCTCATGGGCACGTTGTATATTGGCGTCGAGTACACATAGGAGGACAGAATAATTTAATTAATTTGAAAGCATAACTGTACTTTTCAATCTGGTACATTTATTTAACTACTAATCTACTAATAATAAAAAAAAGTTTCTGGTTAAAATGACTGTTACATACAGAGTGACGGAAAGACGTACATGACAAAACTACAAGTCATGATCTAAAAATTCAGACTACGATAACAATAATTATTGCTGAGATCAGACCAGAAACGTGACTATTTGCCTATTAACATTTTTTTCACAATAACGGATAATGTTGTAATAAAAACAAAGGCTTTTGTAATCTTGATCCGACTCTGCCGGTTTTTCTTAGCCTCACGCAGTCTGCATGTAACCTTCTATTTCTTAATTGTTAAACTGATGAGAATGGCCACATTTAGTCGTCGGTATTTATTTTCTTATTATCATCTATCCTTGTGGAGTCTGAATGGCCTACAGTTTTGTGTTTTATTGTGTACTTTGTATTATATATCATCACTATCATCAGCTTCTATGTAGGATGTAGGTCATATTTGTATTCTAAGTACGTTAGATTATTTATGTATCTATCTGGAAGTAAACGTAGTAGTTAGTGAAATGATACATATGTATGCTACCCAGCAGAGTAGGTACATACCTACCTAAGTGGTTTCTCAAGGCAACTGACGAATGAAAGTCGACTGTCGCAAATTTTCAATGACGGCACACAGGTATCAGTATCTCGTAGTTTACTTATTCATTTTATATTATGGTCCATTCACTTGGAACGAACTACTTATATACGAGAAACTATACTGAGCCTTTATTCTGTTTTTAATAGTGACGTCGAGGTTGTATTGTTTTACTTGTAGGGTATTGTTCAGCGTGCCGGGCAGCAGCGAGCGACATACGTTGCCAAATAAATCGTGAGCAAAGTGACGACACGTTTAATTGTCTATTATGAAACCAAGAAAAGAATTCTATCACTTGAACAGTCTAACCAGCGGACAATGACTTGATTCAATTAACAATCTACAATTGTGAGCCGTGATTTAGCAAATAAAACTTAAAATATTTCGCTCACCTTTCGACGAGTGGCAGGACGTTGTCGAGGAATTCAAAGCCTGCGTGCGTGGTGTAGGTGATGGATTCGTGACAGAGCACGTTGCCCTCGTCAGCGCGCACGTAGTTCTTCAGCACCCAGAACTCTCCCCGCTGGTAGGTCACCGGCAAGAAGTCCCTCTCATTACAGTTCAGCAGAGAGCGCAGGCGCTGCAGTGTAGCCTCGGATAAAGCGTTCTCGTCGACTATGTCCAGACCATCGCTGGTTATTTCAGACTCCGATGGAACCACAACAGATGCCGTGCTCGAAGCAGTCTTGTTGGTAGTGGCCACAGTGGACGGTGTCTTCTGAGAGGTGGTTTCATCGTAAGCTTTGAGAAGCGGTTCAGGTCTAGTTTCCGTCTCGTTGCGGGCCTCAGGTCGTCGCTCGTAGAGGTACCGCACCTCGGCGCTGCGCGCGGGCTCCTGCCCGTCCACGGCAACCGGCATCCAGTCTATTCCGTTGCTCGTGGTGCCAGAGAGGTGCATGGCTGCGTACAGTAGCACCGCGATGTTGATCACGATGCTCACTCTAAACACTAAGTTTCTCCGGTTGCCCATCATTTTGGCAACGAAACACTTTACACTTAGGAACTATCTATTACTTAGTAGACGGTAACGTCCTCCGTCGCCCTCTAGGACGCAGTTTCCTGTAGGGCTCTGTTCGTGTCAGCATCACAGAATCCACAGATTATAATGTACAGGCGGGGGCGCGCGGCGGGGGGCCGCTGTCGGGAGCCACGTCTGAAACAATTGACACACCTTCGTAAACAAATGCGATACCGTTCTTGTATTTCATCGTTTACTCGTAACGGTAACAGTTCTTATTCATTATGCACATGTACCTCAGGGAAGTGTAGTATGGAATATTTAAAAAGTTAAGTATTTTGCATTTACGTGGCAACAACATTTACAAACATACCCATGCGATCTGTCTCTCCGAACTCTACCTGTTTTATCAGGAGCATTGGAAACTGTAAGTATTATATGTGGCTTTACTTTATGGTAGGTATATAAAATGTAATATTCATTGGCCTTAAGTGTAGTTTAAAAAATTTAATACACTTAAGATATATTATTAATAGCGCTTAATATAGGAATAAGTAAACACGAAATCAGTACACGCATTTATTCGTAAAAGCAGTTGCAATCGTATTGGAGAGCGTTTATCGCTCGAGCCTCGTTACTCAGATGGTTATCGAGTCGGTGAGCTAATAAAATGTATCTAGCAGCGTATGTAAACCCGCTCCCGGCACCGCTAACCACGCGAGCCTATACCTACCTCTATCTACGGTACGCTGCGCTGCAGTACTTATACGATTATCCGGTAAAAAATTGAAAAGCACTGAAACATCATGATTACAATAAAATCTTGACATGCCATCGCACCCTGCCCTGAATTTAACTAACTATATATATTTATATCAAGTATTACAAAATCTCTTCAATAAATTCACTCATTTAACATTCCTGTTTCGTACTCGTATTCCGCTCACAGACCAGATAGGTCACGAAAACTTCTAACGCAAAGTAATCCCAAGTAGCTTTAAACAAAGACTTGCAGTTAGGTACCTCACATTAGGCGTTTTAATACGTCAAATGCTACATCCCAAACCGCACCACTTAGTTGCATTCCAAGTCTATCGGTGTATCGTTCAGTCGGTGTGCCGTAATACTGGTAGGTAATATATGTACATAAGGTTTTTAACTTGCACATCTAATGCGTAAGTATTGATCTGAGACGCAAACCGCCGCTTCCAACAAGACAGTTTAAGTGAACTTGGTCGTTCAATGTGTCTGAAAATACTTACCTACATTATGATCATTATGGCCCTAAGGCATACGATTACTTTTCACCACGAGTTTCTATTAGCCATGTTGTTCATACTAGAAGCAAACGTGTATGTTAAACGTACAATTGTGCCACATCAACTTGCTCAAAATATTCACGATTTAATAACAGCTTACATAAAACATCTTTTTGTTTGTAACAAGGCATCTCGACAATTAATGTTTAATGGTTCTTTCCTTGTCGTTAAAAGTCCCCTTTAATGAAAATGGTTGACCAAATTACCCCTTTAACAAATTAGACAAGGTCCTTGTTTTTATTTACCTACTTTTCATCCTTACTACTACTTACTACGGGAAGTCATCTTTCAAGTAAGCGAGTGTCTACTTTACACTAGTTACGTAGGTATGTAGTTACTATGAACTGATAATGTTAATAATGCAATACTCCTTGCAGACAAAGTGACAGTAAACAAGAAAACACAAGAATTACTACTTAAGTGGTGTTGGTACTTTAACTAGTAAATATTCACGAGAAACTATGCCTTTAGGTATTCATGCGGAGCGTGTGCTTGTTGTTAACTGTTTTGATACCGAAACACAAACACAGCAGTGTAGCGGATTATCCCTGTAAAGGAAAAGGAAGCAAGCACCCTCACAGCTGGAGCCCCGCAGTGTTTCCAAGCCCAAATAGGTATGAGTACGCCGTAGGTACTTTACTGAATGTTAGCGTGAGTTTAACACGGCATAGAAATTTTCCATGTTATTCGACGTTCGGTCAATGCGGTGGTTCGTGTTCGGACCTTCCGGCTTTACTTTGTCACGGAGGGCTGGCACAATGGGTCGTAAGTTCTATAACGACCAGGAATTTGCCTACAGTGAATTTAAATATTCAGTTTCCCAGCAGCGTCTACAAATGCATGCGGTCCAGTGAGCACCACTAGAATGATCGGAACGACCCTTTTATGATCAGGTAACGGTCCGCTACATTCATGTCATTGTTTCTCCGCAAACGCATCCAGAGTATAACCCGCGGTTTTGAATTTGTTACCTATGTCGGTCGTCCAGGTCATCCGCTTGCAGTTTGCCACGATTAGGTATGCGATAATTCGACGCATCGCGTGACCGAGAAGAGTGGTCGTCGATTTTTTCCATTTGGTTTTAAGTACAGCTCAGAGATCTTAAAGTGTTCTCGATCGCGTTGTCGCTTCAACTTAGAACAGTTGCTTATCCCAAAATGGGCAAGCATGTGGGAGTTGAGTTCTATGGATACCCTACCACTGGATGCTTTTTCAGTTACGACAATGCCTTTACTTGCACTATGTTTATGCATCTAATGGAATATTAATGCCGATTTCGAGGTTTGTGTCGTAACAGCTGATTAGCGACCGCGAGTGTACTCATCTCGTTATGAACCTTCGTCATCTTATGTAAGCAAGTAAAGTAGTCACAATAAACAGTTACAACATTATGGCACGCGCGGACAGTAGATATTCAAATCGGACTTGCGCACGACCTTCACAGGCGAAAGTGTTTTACTTGAACGCATTCTCTAGTAACGCCTTAGCTTTGTGCCACTTAATGGATCGAATATTGAACTTCCTAAGTGTTACGGCTTGTACTTATCATTTTAAAGAGTCAATTTTAACATAAGTAGTTAAGAGGATAGTGGACGACCGCTTCCCCATACAAACGTAGTCCCCATTTTCCTTAATGGATATTTACCTTATGGAGTATTTCTACCTAGGTACACAATTTATTATGATATTAACCATAGCTTCGTTTGACTTTTTTTTAGATTTTTATAATAATTAGAAGCGACAAACAAATTCCATAAAAAAATTAAAAGGTCCCAACTCTTGGAACAACGCCTTTCGTCTTAAAAATATGTCCCCTTTATTGGTATTTACGATGAGTTATTAGTATTACACATTTTTTTGAAATGAGGTTAGTAACGTGTGTTCAAATTAACTTTCAAAGTACACACAATTCAATAAGAATGTAAAGGTTAAAGCATGTCACCTTTGTGCACGCGCTGTTCGACGGGACGGTGCCCCAAGTATCTACGGTTCCATCCTATTCCATTCGAATGCATAAGTTAGAGTAAATCACAACATAGGCATTCGTATATGTCAAGGCTAATAAAATTAATGCATGTTAGGTAAGACGGTTAGAGTGACAGAATCTGTCGCAATCTACGAATTCTTGTTGCGTTCGAATCGTTTGCTTTTGAAAGAGGAAACTAAACAGGCAGTAAAGTCTTAGGGGTTATTCATAAAACTTTACGGGCCTGATTTAGTTAAATTATGTTTTATTCATTTCTTACAAATACACAAGTCAAAATGACAGATTAAGACGAACGATTATTAGCTAATCGAGGTTGGAAGCGCGTTTATGAATAAGGGGGTTAAACTGTTTTTCTCCGAACGATAGCTGCTTCTCAATCGAAATGTCTTGATACCGTAACGCTGGTAGAATAGCAGAGCAGTCATAAAGAGATCGTTATAGGTAAATGCACTTCGTCGGGTAATTGGAACGAAAGGAAGTCGGTTGGCGTAATTCAAATTTATGTTTATATTTATGTGGAGGTAAGTACATGCAACATCCCGTCAATATATGATGCTCGAGCACGGGAAGTCTTGCTGTAAAAGTAAATGGCTCGATCCGTTTATTAAACAAACATAAACTTTTCATAATAATTAAGGAGGAAAGTTGTTTTTAAAGTTTTTCGTGTGACGGTTCGATTCGAGTGATGCTTGATGCTTAAATAATTAATTGTTTTACCTAATTCCCTCGCACGTTTGGAGAAAATCACTATATATACCTTGGCAGGGATAGCAATTTGTGGATTCGTCTTTTTTATCGAACTTAGCTTCGCAATCTTCGCATCGTCCGACAAAATCGAATGTCATCCATGAATTGCCATTTCCCGACCTCTGCAATAATGTACTATTTCTCTAAGTCGTCCAACCCCTATGTACGGAAAGGGATCTGTTTCATTAAACTTAACACTTTTACCGTCTGTGCATTACATGACATGCACCGTCAAACTAGCTCTGTCACGTCCAAGTGACGTCAGAAATGGGAATGCTCTATATATTTGTGCATTACCTGTAATGCACGGACGTATCGATCCATGTGAGTAGTGAAGGCGAGGGACAGTTAAAGTGTTAATATCACTGGCCAAAAATACCCTGGCCGCGTAGCCAAAATACCAATCGCTTACGCTCCGTAGCGATCGAAACGCAACTGTCACTGTCGCACTAATAAGGAAGAGTGATAGAGAGACACAAAGCGTTTCATTGTCGAAGCGATAGCGATTGTAACCTTGGCTAGGCCGGCTGATCGTTCTGATCAAAGAAGAGTGCTATACAGCGGCATGTTTTGTGTAAGTAATTGAATTGTCAAACGTCAACATACTTACAATGCCATCTAAATTAGTTGTCAAATTAAGAGCATGAAATTGTTTAACATGTAGGTACATAAAATAAATCTTAGCTCTGATTATACGATCGATCCTATTGCTTACATATTTTCGAAGCGTTATTTAATGAATGGCGTCTAAAAGTGTAGGTAAGTACGCCTACAGTGGCTAACGTAGCGATTTAGACTGTTGCAACTCACGAATCGGGACCAGTGCTAGGGGGCAGCATAGGAGCCGTCATATTTATGGCGCTAGGCGTTAATGTGTCGTTTATGCTTCCGATGTAGCCCACAAGATGGCAGAACTTACTATGCACATGCACAAGGAAACGTACAGACGAGAACGGTAGATGGTAGCACTTGCTTTGGCAATGTACATGTGCACATATGTTTCCTATTCAGGCCACAAGATGGCAGACCCTCCAACGCGCACGGTCCCTATAGTGCCTATAGTTAAAAAAGGCTACAAATATAATGACCACCAAAAAATACTTTGGTACCCTAAATAAAAAAATCATGCTTACCAAAAAAAATTACTGAACACCAAAAAAATAAGGCCTAAAAATACAAAAGTACCACCACTTTAATTACGACTGCACTTCAAATTGTATTCAAATACCAAATATATTGAATGATCACCAAAAATCATTAATGATCACCAAATCTTGAAGACCAAATTAATGCGATATTTTCACCTAAATAAACCACTATGATTACCAAAAAATTTATACATATTACCAAATAAAGTAAACTGATGCCAAAATTACTAGCCCCTCCCGCTCAACCCCCCGTAGCCCGCACCGCATACCTACCTAACCTAATCTACTTTTCTAGTAGCATTTCGTTATGCTACTAGAAAAGTAAGTTAAACTGCTATCAGTTAAGTGGGTTAGGTTAGGTTAGCACTGCGACCCATACAGAAACGAAATGGTACTAGAAAAGTAGGTTAGGTTAAGTTTCAACTGCTACCCATACAGATACGAAACGCTACTAGAAAAGTGGGTTAGGTTAGGTTTGAACTGCGACCCTTACAGAAAAGAAATGCTACTAGAAAAGTGGGTTAGGTTAGGTTTGAACTGCGACCCATACAGAAACGAAATGCTACTAGAAAAGTGGGTTAGGTTAGGTTTGAACTGCGACCCTTGCAGAAAAGAAATGCTACTAGAAAAGTGGGTTAGGTTAGGTTTGAACTGCGACCCTTACAGAAACAAAATGCTACTAGAAAAGTGGGTTAGGTTAGGTTAGAACTGCGACTGTTACAGAAATAAAATGCTACTAGAAAAAAGGTGACGAAGTGAATTAATTAATTTAATAGGATAACGATATATTAAATGATTGCACATTTTTAATTAAAATGTGGTTACAATTTTGTGATCATTTACTATTTTTGCGTTTACAATGATTATTTTGGAGCCATTTGCTTTAATAGGATAGCAAGATTTAAAAATTTGGTTATCATTTTACATTAAAATGGAGTTCTAATTTTGGTGGTCATTTACTATTTTTGGGTTTACAATGATTATTTTGGTGTCATTTTCTTTAATAGGATAGCAAGATGTAAAAATTTGGTTATCATTTCACATTAAAATGGGGATTGAAATTTGGTAATCATTGACTATTTTTGGGTTAATAATGATTATTTTGGTGTCATTTCCTTTAAAAGGATAGTAAAATGTAATAAAATTGGTAATCATTTCACATTAAAATGGTGTTATAATTTTGGTGATCATTCATGATTTTAGGGTGGTAAAATAGATTTTTTTGGTATTAAATTTTATTAAATCTGGTGATCAGTTAAATAGCAGCCGTTAAAAAATGCAGTGTGCTGAAATACTTTTCTTCTTATATAAATAGGTGGCCACAAATATGATGAAACACACAATACGGTTCGATACTTTGGAAGTGGGCAAATGGATCAAATAATTATATCTATTCGTTTACGAAAGTTAAGAAAAATTATGAAACAATTGCCGAAAACACATCACGATACAGGTAAAAACAGTCAAAAGCCGGCAGATTTTTTTTGTCGATACATTAACAAAATGTATTTATTTATTAGATTAAGTGAGAGTGGGTGGATAGCAGATTAAACAATTTTCTAATTAGTCACCATCAGCATATTTTATACATTCAAGATAAGAGGCAAAACTATCGTTATACTGGCCTCGATCACAGGCGAGAAACGTATCAATATTGCAAAATGACGGTCATAATAAGAATGAATGTTTAGTAAATTCAAGCCGTGGAGAACATTCAACATTTTTACTCCCGACGGAAAGTACTTATGTAGGTCACTGTGGGCAAGTCCGTCTACAAGGCAAGTCCGTCAACACGTTATAACTTTTGAATTTGAAGGCGTATGCTACTTTGGAGTCCAGTCGATTAACCAGTTTTTCGCGCTAGTTCCGTCACTGTAAAACAGATGGCGCTGTGACAACCAACTTCAGAGCAATCCACCTCAACAAGTAATTTCGTGTTTTGAACTCGAAGTCATAGTGCGACAGCCGTTCGAAAAAAAATTGTTAAAAATAGTTTTTGAAAAGATTGTGCATCAGAAAGTAACTACGTAGGTAGCATAAGAACCAGTTCTCTTTATTCTATTTTTAAAATATCAGAAATTCGCTTAGTTTTGTAATTATACGTTCCACAATTTATCATATTAAAATTTGACTAAGTTGGAAAGTCCGTCTATTATGTTCAAGGCAAGTCCGTCATATGCCGGACTTTCGTTAAATCAGAGATTACCAACTGTTTTTGCGACTTTAATATTATAACGATTTGATAAGGTATCAAAAAATCCTCCTAACTTTGCGCATGATGTTACTTTATTAAATTTTGATCTCAGTAAATTAAAAGAAACGATTAAAATTCATTTGAAAATTACTATTGATCTTTTATTTCGGAAATCAAAAAAATAATTATGTTTAACTATTTACCAAAAAAGGTTTACCACCCCATTTTGGTAGTATATGCCGGACTTGCCTTTGTTTTAGAAAAATGGTGTTTATTTCGAATCTGAACCGTATATTAACAAGTTTACAATACACTTTTCATTGTCTTGATCCGTTCTTTTTAGGAATTTGACTACGAACATATACGCACCCATAGATTGGCTGATATCATAACTAGACGGACTTCCCTTAAACTGCACGGGAAGTCCGTCTACTCGCCGAATTTTAAAAAATGCCATTGTTTTTGCTTAATTTGTGCTTGAAATGATCTGTCACTAAGGCTAAACTATTAATTATTAAATTCTTCATCGTATGCGATTACAAGCAGTAACATAGGTGAATAATTAACGGAACTAGATCACTCCAAAGACAAAAAAAAATAAAGTATGCCGGACTTCGCCACAGTGACTTATGTGCATTTAGGCTGACATGCTGTTTGTTTGTTTTCACCATACCAGCTCGTAAAGGCTCTCTTTGTGCTTCAAAAACTGATAAGAAAGTTGTATTTTATCCAGTAGGCCTTTGCCCAGGAGTGGGACACAACAGGCTAACAAATAATAATAATAAATAAATAAATAAATATTTTTTCTCGCGTTGGTGTAGTGAAATATTTTGTTTCACTCGGGAACAAAGTTAGTTTACCCCCGTGTCTTGAAACCCTCGCAATGCTCAAGGTTCAAAAATAGGGTTAAAAAATAACTTGCCCCCTTGTAAAACTAATATTACTATTGTGTGTTTACAGTGAATTGTGTGTTTATGGCCCTGTATTAAGATCCCGGTGATACTTTTGTTTCAAGATCAATGTCTAACCCTCTAACCATAGATTTCACCACTTTTTAAGAACGCAAGCTTTTTGAAGCAATAAGTATGTAGAATATAACTACCTATATATTATTATCTAATAATAACTTTTGAAGTGTGCGGCTAGAAGAACTTTATTTAGTAAGACGCTAGTCGCGCGATACAGCGTCACAAGTTTAAGATAAGCTAGCTGATTACTATTAGTCTAATACGAATTATAAAGCCGTTTATATAAAGCTTGTCCCAGAAAAAACCGGACAAGTGCGAGTCGGACTCGCCCACCGAGGGTTCCGTACTTTTTAGTATTTGTTGTTATAGCGGCAACAGAAATACATCATCTGTGAAAATTTCAACTGCCTAGCTATCACGGTTCATGAGATACAGCCTGGTGACAGACAGACGGACGGACGGACGGACGGACAGCGGAGTCTTAGTAATAGGGTCCCGTTTTTACCCTTTGGGTACGGAACCCTAAAAATGACGCATGTTAATTTTCACAAAATCTTACACTACAGTTAAAAACCAACTATTTTATTGTACTTATATTCTTGTTAGAAATTTAATAAACAACGTGTATGTACCTTTTTGCAGGTTTAGACTTTATTACTTACTCCAGAAATTTCGTGATTTTGTTGTAATGCCTTTCATCAGGTTTTGTACATAGGACTCCGTTATTAATTTTTAAGCATTTTTCAATTTCGGTTTAAAGTTTTCAACTGATATGGCGTTAGTTTTATGTTTGAAGAGCTTCTGCTTCAAACGAGCCCATTATTTTTCATAGATCGTAATTCAGAGCAGTTGGGAGGAATTAGGTGTTTTTCCACAAATTCGATATTGTTGACTTAGTACCACTTTATCGCTTTCTGGGATAATGGCACGTGGCCTAATAAGGCCAAGACAAAAAGAGCTTGTTGTGGTGATCTATGAATGGTAACAACGTTTTTTTTTCAAACACTCGGCTTAGTTTATATCGCCGTTACAGACCCGTTAACAAAATATTAAGTGCTACATTTGCCACATAAACAGGTCATCTGCCGTACGAGAACCTACTTCTCAAATTTATTAATTTTAATTATCTTATACTCGTCTCTAGCGGTTTTTTTATCAGTTCCATAACAAAACTGCTGACTGGGTAGCAATTTGAAGTCAAATTTGGGGTAGGTTTCATCTACCATTACAACAGGAATTTTTGTTGCAATGTTTTAATAAAGTTTTCTAGGTGTGGTTTCCACTTCAGTTTGCTGTTTTGCATTTTTGTTAGGTACTTTAGTTTGTTTGTAGGTCATTATCATACGAGTTATTCTTTATCTTTGCACTTTAGATTTGAGCGCCCTTAAGGGATAACACGTTTTGAAAAAATATAGTACAGACAGGGTAGGCGTTTTTTGCAACGCAGCGATCATATTCTTCTCTATATTTTTGTTGGAAAACCAGGGTTTATGACCACTTCCAGTCTGCCGTCGTCTACCACCAGTTTATAGAATTATTTTAACACCATTTGAACATGTCTTACGGACGAGATTAACGTCACCGCTAGTTTTTCGTGGAAATACCTCGATATTGTAAGTGTTAGTACAACATTTTTTCATGTAGTATTTTCTGTGATGGCGATATCTTCGAAAATGTAAACGAAAGAGATTTATTGTTATAAAGATAAGAAAACAGGTATTTTTTACATATGACAATCTCCTTTAGCCTTTTGGTCAGAAGTCTGATGTGCAGCCGGTGCGAATACAAACGACATTTTATTCTGGGACAAGCTTTATTTTTCACCTTTTCTGAATTTTATTCAAGACTCTTAGTAAAATCTAATTCAAAAGTGAAAAACTCTTAGTAAAACCCGATTCAAAGAAAAAAGCTGTGCGTCAGCGACATTATAGTGCGTATTGTTACAAGAATAGATATTTAACATAATTTACGTAACCAAACCTTCTATTGTTAGGTATATAACTAGGTACCTACCTAAGGTTAATAAAGTAATCTTATATTTGCGAAAGTAAGGGTGTAAATAGTCACATTACTAACGCAATGCGCATTTACTAGCGACGATAGTGTTAGTGTCCGAAGAAATTACGCAGTATTTACGTATAAGGCCCGTACACACTTAGTACGTTTCGCGTCCGGACGGGACGGGTGACGGTAGACCCGCTCCATTACTGAACTGCCGGCCTAGCCAAGGTTACAATCGCTATCGCTTCGACGACGAAAAGCATTATGTCTCTCTATCACTCTTCCATATTAGTGTGACAGTGACCGTTGCGTTTCGATCGCTACGGAGCGTCAGCGATTGACATCTTGGCTACGCGGCCGGTTCCGATCATCACATAACCGCCACTTACGACTCTGGTAACCAGTATAACTTTGAGCTTTGATTACAGACACACATCTCATTTATACTTGCTAGTCTTAGTCTCACGTTCGCTTGCAAGCAGAATAAAGGCCAGGAAACGTAGAACGTGGTCTGCATCAGAAATTGCTTTTTGACTTTGGCTCAGTCACGCTACACCTCGAGACATCGGAAAAGCTGCTCTAAAACTATAATCAAAAAGATTGAATTTGCGCCGATCAAAATCCAAATTACAAGAGGATTTTGGTGTGATGAGTTGTTTGAGCTGTAATTAGTACCGATTATGTATTACGATATCGTGCTTAGTGCACTTCAGGCATGTTCGTTCATGGCATCTATCGAATGCAATTTACGTCGGCTTTTTAAAAACTTGCTGCTCACAAGGTTTACTTAATATGTATGCTATTTAAGGTGTTAAAAGGATATGGGACGATTGATTCTCCATACAAACGTTAAGTCCTCATTTTCCTCCCTGGATATTGACATTATGGAAAATATTTGTACCTACTCAATTTGATGTACCTATTCTAATAGAACGCCATCCTTCGTGTGATTGCCAATGCACCCTGGTTCACTCGTAACGATGAAGTACACGACACGACTATCTCAATATGCCCACCATAAAGGAAGAGATCAAAAAATTCACTAAGAATTACATTGAGCGCCTGGCAAGGCATCCTAATCCACTGGCTTCAAAATTACTGGACAAGACTGAAACAGTGCAAAGACTTAAAAGAAAGCACATCGTGCAATATGAAAGTAGTGGTTAAGTGAGACGATGGTCTCCAAAATCCAAAATTAATACCTATATACAGCAAAACTGATTATAGTCGTTACCGACTGATGGCAGTTCAAAACAGAACAAAAAAAAATTCTAATATTAGCTATGCTACAAGTATGCCCGACCGTTCGATGTTTACTTTATTATAAGAGTTAGGGGCTTGTATGAAATCTGTTTTTCGCTCCTAACTTTCATAATAATTAAAACATCAACGTAACTTCAGGTAACCCTACCTAGGTAGGGTAGCTGTGATAAAAATACTTACATCAAATTGTGTAAAAATATTTTCAATAATGTTAATATCCAGAGAGCAAAATGGTGAACACGTTTTTATGGAAAACCGGTTTCGAGGCAGTCGCCCCCTTTTGTCTTAAACGTTTATTAGGTAGGTAACTCTTAATATGCCATAATTAGAAGGTAGGAAATATACGTATGGATGGAGGTACTTGAGAATTTCATAAGAAAATTGAGAGAAGCGAGCTTCTTCAATGATAATATTAATAATAAGTAGCAGAAAAGTAGCAGAAAGTGTCCAAATTTTTCCATACAAATTCGTACATCCGTTATAGCTATGCAAATGAATATTGGTATCAAATTCGCGTTGCATCTTCGTAAAAATTATCAAGCATTACATACATTAGATTAGATTTTCCAGTGCACGTAGAGCCTTGGGTAGCACAATTAACGGATGGCAAGAAACGTGACACGCGGCGTCGAGGACGGTTCTATTGTGCGCGGAAGAATCATATATTATTCGTACACAGCGAGCATGCTGGTTGTGTACCAAAGCACATAATAGTTAACACTGGAGCAGATTTTATTGCGCTCCAACTTAGGTACCTCTCACCTGCACCGCACACCTTCGCAATCGCACTGACATTTATATAGGGTTATTGATTTCGATAGCTGCACATAAAACCCTGATATTATTATTATTTATCACAAGTCAATAATAGTAATCCTAAAATACAAAATATCTATTTAAATCTAAAATATTATTATATGACCAAAGCCAAAAAGTTTTAGTTTCTACGCAAAACAAAATCAAAACAAAACCTTTGTTTTACAATATTGTGTAGGTACCTACATACATAAATTGTTTCAGAAGTATTATTTAACTATAGTTTTAAGAACTAAATCCCAGATGCGCAGCTCTCATATGCATCAAAGCTTCTAAAAATAGTGAATGTGCCTGACTCTTCGTTATGCAATGCCTTGTTTTAAAATAGAAGTGCTCAGTAAAGTTGTCCGTGTTTGTTTTGTTCTCTGCTAAATTACTCTGCATGGAGATATTCTAAAGATGTTTCATAATCAGTATAAAAAAATACATAAAAGTTATTAATACAAAAAAAACTTTAGCATATCTGCAGTTGACTTAAAAAGGAAAGGTCAAATGGCTTAAAAATGTCATGAAGGACTCCAAAGTACCTACTAGAGCTTGTAAAATCACAGGGGATAACAGTAGCACGGCCGTGCATCACCTTGCACGCGCATATCCCCGTATTTGCTATTTATAGGTCGTCTAACTTATTTAATCTCAGCAGGGGAGTGGACCTACATTAAACATTAAACAGTCCATAAGAAAAAATAAATATCGCTAGCATCAAGCACCGAAATCAATCATGTTGCCGTGAGCTATCCATCATTATGAACTGTACCATTAGATGCCGACCGACTTCCGAGACCCGATGATGTTGTAAGTAGGTAATTCAAATGTCGTAAGGCAAGATAGGCATCAGGCGACCTGAAACTCTTGCGAGGGTCACCTTCAGAAACCTGTTATCTGGCTGCATGCCTTAGATGCTCCCGAAGAGATACTTGAGATGTTATGTCTAACGATTTCTTATAATTATGTTATATGTCGTTACGGGTTTTGGACGCGTGCAACTCCTACGTTGTCAAATGCACGTAATAGCGTAATATGTGGATGGAATGGATTCACAGTTTGAGAGGATACTCGTCAGCAACATAATTTATCCTGGGGAGCTCTAACAATCTTACTCACCATCAAGACCACAACATTGCATGAGCAAAATATTTATTATGGATAAGTATGATGTTCGAGCGAGATGTAAATATCTCGGCATCGATTGTTAATTATTTGAGCGGGGTATTACTCACGTAGGTACCCAGTAAGTTAGCTAGGCACCCACAAGCCTGACAGAAGACTGCGGTGGACGGTATGTCGCGGGTAATTTTCCAGGCACGCGCCTTCAATTGCCTCATAACTTGGAGCAAAAACCTCATTTAATTATATTTCTAACCGTAATTCCCGTGGCACCTCACTGTGTGTAATAAGGTATTTTACGACTTATATTATGAATAAATATAAATCCACGTTTATTGGTGCTCTCTGATGTTAACAACCTGACCAATGATTACTAATAAGTAATCATCTGGATCGCAGATCAGGTTCTAAAGGACGTAAATAATGTATGTAGGCATCGCAAGTTCGAATAAACTTACAAATACATTCCTATAATTTTGTTAACCTTTTGAACGCCACAGACGGCAATTGACGTCAACGCAAAATCGTGACAACGATGCCAAAGACGGCATTTGACGTCGATCGTTTTTTGATGAAAATCTACTGAAAAACACCCCACTTTTAGGTTGGCATTATTTATTCACAAAACTAAATTTTACCCCCGTGGCATCAGTGGAACGGCAAATGGATGCGCCGCTTGGCGTTCAAAAGGTTAAAGCTTGAATGGCACTTCGGGGCAACCTAACCTAATCTAATGTTTAAGACCAGGTATGCTCAGGCCGATTTAAAGTATTTTTCGAGTACCAACTCTTAAATAAAGACGCGTATGTTGCTTCGTCTTACCCATAGTTATACTATAAAGTTTAGGACAATCAAAATACAGCTAATTTCAAAAACAAAAAAACACAAAGAACGGATTTTATAATCTCAGTGGCAGTAAGTATCTGTTTAAACCGTTCAATTCAATGTTTAAGTGATGGTGAATGCGGTTAATTTACTCACTAACCGCACTAATGTTGTTGTAATTCGAATCGTGACGCTGGGTAGGTACCTAAAACGGTTTTTTGTAAGTTATTGTGCGCGATGCTTCCTATGGGAGGCAGTGGTAGTGTTCGCCACAGTCTTAAAACAGGTAGGCCGACGACCTTCGGCTACACTGACTCATTATTACAACGATTATCTCAAGATTCTTCGAAATTCTGAGGTTGTTGAACAATTAGCCCGAGACCTGCCGGATCTGGCGTGTAAGTTTTTTTGTATAAATTTGAAAATCATAAAACAGTTTGTTTGTTTTTTTATTAAGGCTTCACATATTCTCTGAGTCATATTAAGTTGTTTTTAAAATATAACCCGAGTGGGATTTTTTTCTGTTGTGTTACACTTTGTACTTATAGACCGGGAGATAGTGACACATTTTACTGGGTCATTTGTACCAGTATGGCGGTTCGTCAGGGGTCTAAGCATGTAATGAAGGAAAGAAAATGCTATGACCATAGCGCTGGTACCGGCGGCCCAATCGCGTGGGCGTTAGTCGAACGTGTCGGATAAAATACGAGTGTCGAACGATTTGTACCACAAAAATCCTCGTATTATTCGATAGTCCATAAAAAAGAAGTAGGCGGTAGCGTAATGCCATACTTCTCCGGTGTGACTTACAGCCCGCCATACTGAGGCGAACACGTTAATTAAAAAAAAACAATTCAACCATTTGTACCAAGCTAATTTTTGCACAGGTGATCATCGTCGAGCAGCCATTCATGGACATCACCATGCCATACTTTTCGGATGGTTCCAAATGCCCGCCATACCGCCGCAAGGGAGTTAATTTTTTTTTTATTGCTATACCAGCACTCCCAGGTCCCAGTGGCTAGAAAGCGCATTATTTTATTTTGGGATACATAGGTTAGAGTGCGCAATAAATGGATAAACAAAACGCTGTAAAATTTTTGTGGCTATCACTCTACTGTATCATCTATTCCGTGCCAGAAATACACGGTTCATTAAATTACTATACAATTAGACTCAGACCCAAGGACATGGCAACACAGTTGTTGTCAAAATCATTAAAATCTCAGTACCGTCGCTGACAG
Organism: Cydia splendana; assembly: GCF_910591565.1. Taxonomy (NCBI): domain Eukaryota; kingdom Metazoa; phylum Arthropoda; class Insecta; order Lepidoptera; family Tortricidae; genus Cydia; species Cydia splendana. The sequence goes on along the minus strand of NC_085987.1, from coordinate 9,499,240 downwards.
TTCCTTGAACCATTCATGGACCTTATCGCAACGATATAAGAGCTACCAATGGTCAGTTAAGTGTCTCGTATTGTATTATTTATTACTACTAGTGATGTACCGACTATTGATTTGGCCGACTAGCCGACTAATCGGCGCTCGAATGGCCGATTAGTCGGCCGACTAGTCGGCTAGTCGGCCAGATCATTAGTTTCGTATAAGTTCAGGTGAAAAACAATAGTTTTGCTCCTTTGGTTGCGCTATTCATCCTAATTTAGCTTGGCTAAAAGGTGTTCTCTACAGGTTCAAAGACCTATCACAAGAATCCTCGTTCAATTTGTGTCTTTAGTTCTTTTATTTTGTGATCCTGAGCAGACCGTCAGTACAGCTTGTAGGAGGTAATTCCAAGGCTCTATTTCCCGTACGTGGTCGCCAGTTAAATACCTATCCCCTGTGGTCAGCGTCTTTACGAGCAACGTGCCCTGATTAAGTCTCTAAATTTTGCAATAACATTAACAGTTACTCATGGCTCCTCCATTTAAGTAAAACTTAATAATAATAAAAAAGAAACTATTGAACTTGCACATGAAATTACACGAGAATCAGTTGAGATCGACCTGTAGAGGAAAACACCAGCCCTCATATGATAACGATCAAACGGTCAATTATATGAACAAAATTCAAACATCAAGTACTTTTGGTTTTAAATGAACAAACGAATTAAAGACACTGTAACTTTACACTCTAGTTGTATATTTAATGTACAAAAATAGTTATATCTTCATTGATTAAGCCCTTGTCCTAATTTGACTGTTGATGTAATTTTTTTAATTTTAGTTATCCCGTATTTTGTTTTTCTTTAATGAGCTAATAAGTGGTGGCAACTGTATTGGTTTATGAAGTTTGTATAGACATTAGTTAGAAGAAACATGTACCGTTTGTGCCCAAATAAATATTAAAACATTAAAAGTTTTCGTATGCACCCTGAATAGGTATTTTAGTAAAATAAACATAAAACATATGGTAAATATTGACTGTTGATTTCTTGTTTTTCTGTTTTTCTTTCACTAATAAAGTGCCGACTAATCGGCCATTTTTGCCGACTAGTCGCCGACTAATCGCCGACTACAAATGTGGCCGGATAGTCGGCTTTCCCGACTAGTCGGCGACTAGTCGGTACATCCCTAATTACTACAAAAGCGTTCGTTTCTAACAAAATTTGTGGACTGAGCTCGGTGCTCAGCTCACGTAAGACTCATGCATTTAGCAATCCCGGCAAAGATTGTTGTATTATATAATTTAGTGCTTGGGAATTACTTGTGACATTAAACACACTGTTAAGTGTAATTTATTATACATACAACCAAAGAGAATGAAATCACTGCGTATTTTACCTTGACACTTAATGATTTACGTATCTTCCCATGTTGATTGAAATAAAAAAAATCTACATGCTTACGTAGGTATTAAAAAAGATCAATTTCGATATACAAATGAAAAAATATTCAAAAATATCAACATGCGAATGATGTGATAAATAAAAATACAGTCTCAATATTGACCTTGAAATATAAGCAAGAAGTTTCAAATTGTTATGATTATGATATGTTATGTAGATTTTGTTTCATACTTTCAACATGTGAATATAGGTATGTTTGATATAGTTCGTCCTATTCTGGCGTTGATAACTGATAAGGATGCGTGTAGCACGAAAATGTTTGCAATGGGCTGTAGGGAGTTATTCCAAACAACTGCAGCGTCGAATAATATTGACGTGTAGATCTACCAATATACAAGGTGCTCACGAGGAATGATCGAAAGATTTTAACCACGCATTTCTGAGGTCAAAAGAAGGAAAAAATATAATATGCTCTCTGATTTGGCATAAGGTGCAGGGGGCAATTTCGACTGCGGTGTAATTTCAACTAATCGAAATAACTTACATGTTCTACATTATTAACTAGAGTCACACACAACACATCTTTTTCGCTATCTGGACATATATGGCACTCTAGTTAATAATGTAAAACTAAGTTGAAATTAGCCCGCAGTCGAAATTGGCCCCCTGCACCTTAATTGTTACATGTATTGTGTGGACACAATACACTGGAGTGCACAGTTACAAGGGTTAGTCTGTATTTATGTTTTTCATATCTCATGCTCTGAAAGTGGGTCGTTGTTGTTCTAAAAGGTGCGCAGAAAGTGATACGTTTATGCTCTAGCGCAGAAAAGTGGTGTACTCCTCTGCGTCCCCGTCCCACGAACAACTGAGTGGAAACAAAATGGAAAAATAGTGTCTTTATTTCCTCGCCTGGAACAATTGGTAATTGTTTAATTTTACTAATCCCACGTGATCCTTTTTTTATAAAAAAATATGTAAGTAAATTGTTAAAAACAAATTATTCTTGATTTCTTTCGTTGAATTCTATTTATTCGATTTCATAAGGCGGGAACCAAAAGGAATACACCAAGAATATTTTTTTAAACCTTACACTTGCGTAAATGAGCAAAGGCAGAATCTTATACAGCCACAGGTAAACATTTGTACGATATTAAATTGCTTTTTAAAGTTATTTAGCACTATATTCATGAAAATAAAATAAAATACAAGATAAAAATGTCTTATACATATTATTAATTAAATTGTTATTTAATATTTAAAATACTTTTATTATGTTATTACGTGGTGCGGCGCACCAAGGTCTCGGTGCGGTCCGGTAGTCTGTTGCGGCTTTTAGAACGAAAAAGTATAAAATTAAAAAGTAAGAGGCAATCCCGCTGATTTTCATACTATAATGAACAAATAATTATAAAATTACTGCAGCTTGTTAAAAAATGTGTGTTTTCGTAAATATTGCAATCTAAATGATTTTCGCTAGGGGTTATTAATCTTCACACATGTAAAGTCTCCGATTGCAAGTAAGTGCTAAGGAAAAAAATCATGGCCGTATGTCTATTAGGTACTTCAATTACTGATTTTGCCTTGTCTTGTTTGGTTTCCTCGCATTCGATATGAAAAGTAGAGTGTTTAACTCGGGTGAAAGGCACCATTTCCGTCTCGGACTATTGGCGCTCTCACTGCGTTCGAGCGCCAAACTACCTCGACAGAAATGGGTGCCTTTCAACCCTTGGTTAACAATCTACTATAACGTGCAGGCGTAGGCGATAGGAATGCACGTTAAGGCTTGCGTGAGGCTTTTAATCTTTCATCGAGGTCACTTATCACACCGAAAAACTGTCCAACTTAGTTTCTAATTTGAGTTTTTGATATGCACACTATAATTTAAATTAGGTACTTAGGTACAATAAGGTAAATAAATAGGTAACTGTAGATATGAGACCTACCACATATCGTACCAAAATGTTATATATATCCGATATACTCAAGTTCAAAGTTAATTTAGGTGTACCTAGGATACAACTTACAAGCTTAAAATTAAATTTCGAACAAGTCTATATCTTTTAAAATGTCCTCTTGTCATTTTCGAGCGATTTAATTGAACATATGTATTATAAAATTTATAAAATATAACATCAGTCAACGACCCAATTCTCATAGTTTTGTATAGCCCCAGGGGTGCCAAAAGGCCGCACGCGACGGTATTTTTCTGTAACGGTGTCAGCATGGTAAGCATAACGCCACCCGTACGTAAAAAGAGAGAAAGAAAGACATCAATACTTTATGAAATAGTTTGTTTAAATAAGAGTCGTTTTAATTCTTGGAGTATATAGAGTCAGACCGAGAAAAGTCTGCAGCGATTTTGATAGCCCACGCAGTGCAAATGTCATTTAAACGTCAAACTCATCCGATTTGTTAAAAATGTTTTGTATGAGTTAAGTCTAAGTACATTATTGCCAAACATGACAATACAGGGAACTATCTTATCATGCAATCCCTTAGTTTCCATTATTTGCAATCTCTAGTTTCCTATATTCTCCTGTTGAAAATTAGGTGGTACAAAATAGAAACGAGCTTACCAGAATTTGTATGTGACAGTGTTTTTCTTCGATTTTTCATGTTACTTCAACTTGAAATTTATCATTATGCCCAAACAGAAATAAATAATTAGAAGTAGGATATAATTTTGCAAGCATGTGCATGTGCATTGTACATTTACAATTTTACATGCAAATTTAATTTGACCATGACAAAAACTGTTAAAGAGGTTATGTCAAAAAGTGACTAGTAGAACAGCAACACCCTTATAACTATCCACTGGTGGACCTTATGCTTTTTGTAATAAGGTCCACCCAGGCCCAGGTACGGGCGATGGTACCAGATTTAGAAGGAGTACCTATAGGTTCATAGTGTCTAACAAACTCTTTATAAAAATATAGGCATCGAGCTCTCTTTCTTTCTTTTCGGTTACGTTACTTGTACAGACAGACCAGAAAAACGTAATTTTTTGAGTTGTCAGTCGCGTAAGTTGATGGTGCTCAGAGCATAAAAAGGTCAACCACGGCGTTGCATGAACAAGAGATTTCCTTTGGCAGGATTGGTCCTTAGGACCCAAGGATGGATTTAAGAAGTGGAGCCACCCAGATTTTTGATGCAGGTGGAAGGTGGGGGGGTTTTTAAGCGTCTGCGACGTCTGAGGTTATAATTCTTTAAGTTTAGGTTCTAAGTCAAGTTTAGTATCATTTTCGACTAAATCAAAGATGTAGACATATATTTCATCCAAATCGGTTCAGCGTTTCCTCCCTTATTACACCCTTTAGGGATTATTTTTGAGATTAAAAGTATCCTATGTTCTTCCCTGGGACTCAAACCATCTCTATACCAAATTTCAACTAAATTGGTTCAGCAGTTTGAGCGTGAAGAGGAATAAAAAAAATGTATTTTTTTCATATTTTATGTGTTTTTACTTCGTAATGGTGCCGGAATGATATCATAAATGAATTTGGCATCCCCGATTTATACAAAAACGATACCAAACTTGGCCTAGTAACTAAAATGATATAGATATCAAGATAAAGTTGAGAAGTTGTTTTACCGGGTTTTGCGACGCCGTGTGAACGAAACAGGAGTTTGGTATGAAACCGAATGTCGCAGAATTTATGCGACTCACATTTCAATAAGTTACCTACGTCTACGCTCGTCTGGCTTCACCCTTACTCTCTATTTTCACTAATCTGCACCGGACATGATAAAATAAATATGTGAGATCAAATGCAGAGAAAGTGAATATTTACACAAACTTAATTAATTATATGTGACGTCCCACTATTATTAACGCCGCTCCAATATTATTGCGGCGCTATGCGATGTAAGCGCCAGCCGCCATAAGGTACCTTTTGCCGTAGAACGTCACATATTGTTTATATCCTTACCTACCCAAATTATGTAAATTTGAGGACTTCTCTTAATTCCTCATCCATCAGAACTGGATTATGACAAAAATAATATAAAATTTTAATTAAAGGAAGACTGGAAAAATCACCGCTTCCATCCATTCCATTCCATTTCCATTTTTTCTAAAATATAAAATTTGTATATAGTATCGCTCGCAGGCATATTTGCTTGATGAAAATTGGTTTCTTTTCTGGGCTAACAACGAAACCGACATACTTACTTAATATAATAAAATTAAATCAATATCTTCTTTTATGTTTTGAGGCTTAGGTATACATAAGTCTGTTAGAAAGAGTCTTAAAAGATAAGATAGGTACCTTCGTAAATATAAATATAATATGACATGATTGCTCCGCTTATCATAAAACTGAGTGCTTACAAAATATTTACTGACGTCAATCATATTTAGTTAGAAAAATCTATGTACTCGGGTATATAAGATAAAAAGCGAAAAAATCACACAAAACAAGAGGCTTCTAAAAAGTAGGTAGTGGGCTCGCACTCCGGCTCGTAGGTTTCTTGGAACTTCTGTATATTTTACATAATAAGAACACTTATAGAACAATCAAAATAGGACAAAGGTAAAAATCTGTCCTAAAATTTGTTAGGTATATGTATGATAATAAAACAAAGGTCCCATTTTCATGTCCAGACCATCTGACGTTTGAGGAACTGTGGGGGAACTGTAAGAACCGCAGCCATCTTGGAAAACGTGTTTCATTCTTTAGAAATTCGCCTTATCAGTTGCTCTTCGGAGAAGGAGAACAGATGGGATGGGAAACCGACTAAACCCAGTATGACCTAGTTTCCGTTCAGGGATGTATGGTTATTTTGTTTGCTTATTCTTTCTTGGTATTTAGATAAGTTCCTAAACCAGAGTCTGGGCGTTTGGGACGCACCAGGAAAGCACTTAAATGAGATGGAGATTTAGGTCAGGTAAGCAAACCAAAATGCTAATTGGATCATTTGGAGCATATAAAGTTCCTATATAGAGTAACTATAGTTGGTCAAGCAAATCTTGTCAGTAGAAAAAGGCGGCAAATTTGAAAAATGTACGCGCGAAGGGATATCGTCTCATAGAAAATTTGAATTTCGCGCCTTTTACTACTGACAAGATTTGCTTGACCATCTATATTACATAATTATGAACCAATAACATGTTTAAATTTGTGTGTTTAAAAATAAACTTAGAATCCGACATTTTGATATACAAAAACAATTCTATAGCCTGACAAGATTCTATTCGGCCCAGAGATAAAGTCAGACCGAGAAAAGTCTGCAGCGATTTTGATAGCCCGCGCAGTGTAAGTGTTATTTTAAACGTCAAACTTCTATGGAATTATGACGTATAACTAACACTTGCACCGCCTTCCTTCTTCCTCGCGTTATCCCGGCATTTTGCCACGGCTCATGGGAGGCTGGGGTCCGCTTGACAACTAATCCCATGATTTGACGTAGGCACTAGTTTTTACGAAAGCGACTGCGATCTGACCTTCCAACCCAGAGGGGAAACTAGGCCTTATTGGGATTAGTCCGGTTTCCTCACGATGTTTTCCTTCACCGAAAAGCGACTGGCAAATATCAAATGACATTTCGTACATACGTTCCGAAAAACTCATTGGTACGAGCCGGGGTTCGAACCCGCGACCTCCGGATTGAAAGTCGCACGCTCTTACCGCTAGGGCACCAGCGCTTCCTCCAAAAATTGCCTCGTTGCGTGATAATTAACTGCAACAGCCCAAAAATTGTAAGCACCCAAGGGCAAGGACATATTTCCTATCACAGGTAAGTAATTTTAAAACATGATATTATGCGTTAATTAATTTATAACAATTTTTTAAGTATTCCAAGTTATGATTCCAATAATATACGTATATTAGATGGTCAAGCAAATCTTGTCAGTAGAAAAAGGCGCGAAATTCAAATTTTCTATGAGACGATATCCCTTCGCGCCTACATTTTTCAAATTTGCCGCCTTTTTCTTCTGACAAGATCTGCTTGACCAACTTTAAGTAACTATAGATTAACGTTACAAAACTATATTTACATTACATTGCGCGTTTGCTTTGAGCGTTTGATCTGACGTTGTGAGTTAAGAGATGATGAATATCGGACTAGTGATACTGTCGCGCATCGCTTCGACTTCGTGGTACAGGCCGTTTATCATTCGTCTGTCAAATTTAGCGACTAGTGTTGTTTGTTCTACCGATCGCTTCTTATAATCGATTTTAATCGATATCGGACAGATCGATAATATTAACTATTAAAAAAAACTATTAGTAGTTATTGATAAAAAAAAACATGTCCTAATTTTACACGGCACCTTTAAAAAGAAGGGTAATTTAACCACATACGATTATATGTCTGCCTATACGTTTAGTAGGATTATAATATAAATTTCTATTGTATTAAAAAAAACTTTCATTATTTTTGTTTTCCACATGATCCAGTCATAGATTTAAAAAAAATACCAGTTTCATTGAAGGGAACAGTTGGGAAAAAGATCATTCGTCTGTTTTTATCATTCGTCTGTCTTTATCATTCGCCTGTCAGAAAATCGATGTCATTAATGGCAATCGATTTGTGATTTTTGGCGTGGTTCGCGGGGAGCGGGGAGTGAGCGAGCGAGACCGCAGATATAAAATCTAAGAGTATGAGCAAGACAGTTGAATCGAAGCGGGGCAGAGGGGCATGGGTGTCTTTGAATCGGTTAGGATTTCCCATCACTAAATTGCGACTGTGACGTCACAGTAGGTGGTAAAAAGTCGGCACGCTTGGTTTCAATACAAATCGTGATATTTGCTTCATCTAAATATGGTATATTTAAGTCTGTGAGTGCCACTAAAAATCTGCAACATGGCGAAGGCCAAATAAAATCTTATCAGGATATACATTCTGAGCTACGTATATTTTCTCCGTAGAACAAATGTTACCCTATTATTGGTTCATTAAATAGGTAGATTGATTACGCAATTCACTAAACAGGGTCAAGGCAATAAGAACTGTGGGTGATAATGACTTAGATTCTGACCCAGAACTGTCGTGCTAAAAAAGAAAAGTAATTTTGCTAAAACGGATTTAAATATTTATTGGAGGTATAAACAGCTGATATGTACTTACCTACATATTTGTAGATTGTTTAATGTTGAAAATTAAAAGTCGACCTAGATTACGTAGGCTCTTTTTAAACTGCGTTGGCGCCGAGCCAACGTGCTTTGCGAGTCAGTACTCAAGCGGTATCTACATCACGTCATAACATTATTAAAGCATCACATTCACATTCTTATGCCATTTCGTTGAAAAAGCATGTTCTAAAAACTGTGACATGACGAAATAAACATAATATAGTTAACAAAGTACACGAATACCTAATTACTATTTATTTCATGCACACTTTTGCTTAAGTGCAGATCGGTTTTATCGTAAAGATTACAGCAATTTAATTTTTCATATCTATTTAAAAAATACCGTTAATTATATGGTCGCACGTCGCACATAGATTGGTCAATGTGGACAGTATAATAACAACCATTGCCTCAATTTTACGCCTTGAACCGGTATTAGGATGTAAATTTACAATTCGGAGTATGGTATCCTGAACGCCAGTAAATAACACCGAGATTAAGATCGTTTTAAAACCAAAATCAATTCAATGCTCTGTTTTATTTTCGTTGTAAGTCATTTAGTAACGTCGGACGAGCTGCGTGCGGACGTAATAATAGATTATTTACTTCCAGTTGATTGTAAAATCTTAAGTAGTAAGGCCGCGGACTGGACGCAAAACACAAACGGCGCGCGGCGCGGTGTTGCGTCCAGTCTGCGGCCTAAGACGCAAGCCATCAATAAAGCAGTGTCAATTTGTACGCTTCACTCGGCTCATTGAATGTCATTCTTTAATTAAATGATTGAATCGTATCATGCGCTGCAACCAGATGTATGTAATGCGACTGCTACGGTCAACATTGTGGAGACTTAAGGATGACTCTCGTATGACTGGGCCGTGTCCGGGCCGAAGCTTCCGGAGCTTACTTTTCTATGACATGACAGGCGATCACGTGATGCTTCCCATAGAAAACGATGCGTCGGAAGCTCCAGGCCGAACACGGCCCGGTCTAACGTGAGTCATTCTTTAACCTCTTGAATGCTCCGGCATACCCTACATGCATGCAGGCATGACTTAGAGTTCAATACCTACTAACGTGGATCCGCGTCGGAACGCGGATCCACGTTAGTAGGTATTGAACTCTAATTATTAATTAATCCGAATTCAATTCAATACTTAATACAAGGATATTTAACATACAGGCCAATTTGTTCAAATCATACAGGCCAATTTGTTCAAATCATACAGGTCAATTTGTGCACCTGGTATCAAACCGATATTATTATAGAATGATAGGTATATATTGGAATCATATCAGTTAGCTGTCATTCGGGCGGGCGCCTCGCTCGCACTCTAATACTTACGCATGAAATGAACGCGAGTATGACAGTTACTTAACCTTTTGGACGCCAATGACCGATATATCCGCACCGCAGGTCCAACGCCAAAGACGGATTAATCGGTCACAGACCACAGAGCAACATAGACCTACGTGCATATGCATAAAGTTCAATTTCAGTTTTGACACTTCGTTGACGTGGCGTCCGAGTGACAGCTTTTGTGTTTGATACGGCGTCGAAAAGGTTAACTTTGACGACCGGTCTGGCCTAGTGGTAGGGTTGCCAGATCGAAAGGCGCTATTATCGGGAAACAATATCAATTTTTCGGGATTTCGGGACTTAAGTCGGGAAAAAAAATTAAAGATGCCACGATTGCCACGATGCCATGATTCGGCAACTATTCGGTATTCGGCCTATTCGGACAATTTGCCCAATATTCAGTATTCGGCCGAATGTTGCCTACTATGCGGCCGAATACCGAATATCTGTTGCATCTACCTAAAAAGATTTGATTGACTCTAATATACATTCCATGCAGAGGGCAGCCCACATAGCCCTTGTTCGCGATAAATGGAGGGACATAGTTATTGGTCACGATCCTCAGTCATGAGGGAACGACGAAGAAGAAGAAGAAGAAGAATATACATTCATTAATTCTGTTCAACATAAAAATATGTATATCTTAGCAAACGTAGTGCTTTGATGGCGAACAGTTTGCATAATAATTGTGACTCAAAATGTTCGCATGTCATGCCGAATAAGTATTCGGTCGCCGAATATTCGGTATTCGGCCGAGAGAGGGGCCGAATATTCGGTATTCGGTGTTCGGCCAAATTCACTATTCGGGGCATCTCTAAAAAAGATACATTCAAATTAAAGTAATTGGCACTACGTCAGCTCGCTCGCTCGACGACAGTTCGGAACTTGAAATTATTGTTTTATAATGTGAAGCTGTTTTTCGGGACAGTTTACACTTTGTCGGGAATCGGGAACACCTGCTAAAAATCGGAAGAATCCCGCCAAATCCCGACCATCTGGCAACCCTACCTAGTGGGTAGTAACCCTGCCTGTGAAGCCGATGGTCCTGGGTTCGAATCCCGCTGAGAGCAGCTATTTGTGTGATAAACACAGATATTTGTTCCTGAGTCATGGGTGTTTTCTATGTTAAATACACATGTTATATATTATATCGTTGTCTAAGTACCCACAACACAAGCCAATTTGTGTACTTAGTCAATTTGTGTAATAATATCCTATAATATTTATTTATTTATAACTACTCGTAATATGGTTCCAACATGATTCAAATATCGGTTTGATGTCCGGTGCACGTTCGAATAGGCCTGTTTTTAGCTGTAAGTTTTATAAATACATTCGTAAACATCTACTCGTATTTCACAGTAAAATTTTCCGGTAAGTATTTGTGTAAAAGAAACAAAGGAAAATGATGTCAGACTACTTATAACTTTATATGTCGGATAGGAATATTAGGAATTCTAAATGCTAAACAATCAAATACTTACCTGCGCTACAAGATTTATGTTTCGGGGTGTTATTCTTCCGAAAGATAGTAGATATGCGAAGTCTATTTTAAGACGTGTGAGAATGTGTGTTCTTGACGAATTCTGCAAAAACCTTGAACGTGAACACAGCGGACGAAAACTGATAATAAAAACTGAAACTTTCTACTTTTCTATTGTGCACATCATTTTTTTATTAGTTAGAGCACATCAAATTAAGCCGAATTTTGGCAATCTGCGGAAATAATTCGAGTAGTTCTGAAAATTGGTACAGGCATACCTTGTGGTGTCCAGATAAACATACTAAAAGTCCTCGAGGGTAGGGCGTGTGCTGAGGGTGTAGGGGGGGGGGGGGGGGTTGAAGGTACCTTCTTTCATATCTTTGCTCATATCTCAAATATCTGTACGAATAGCATTATAATTACTTCGGACAAAAGTTTTTACATTAAATTTCCTACAAATTTGGTTATGTTTATTTTTACTCTGTGATCAATACTTTAGGAGCTACAGGCTGTTAAAGTTAAATAAGAGATAAAAAATAAACGGTTTAAGAAAACATCGCTTTTTCGTAATTGTTCATCATAAATAAAAAAATAGCTTAGCATAAGCAAGCTAAGCGACCTGCTGATAAAATATAAAAAAAACCGGCCAAGAGCATGTCGGGCCATGCTCAGTGTAGGGTTCCGTAGGTACCCGTCCGTCAAAATAGACTATTTGCAAAAACTCAAAAACTGCTAGACCGATTAGGTTCGCTATATTTTTCCTTGAAAGTCTTTACTAAGCTATATTTTCACGATTTTTTTCATATTTCTTGGAGCCATGGTTCAAAAGTTAGGGGAACTAAAGGGTAAAACACAACATTTTTTCTTTCAGATCGATTATTTCCGAAAATATTAAGTTGTTTAAAAAATGGTTCTTGAAGACTGGACACCACAAGGTATACCTGTACCAATTTTCAAAACTACACGAATTATTTCTGCAGATTTTTCTAATTTTGCTTAGGCTATGCATCATCACCATTTTATCTTAAGAAAAGGGAGTGGTCGTCGATCACGTAGTACCTTCATGGGTATAAATTATAATCGACGTACGAAATATAAAGTCGTGAACAGTAAAAGACCAGTTTTAATCGTTTTAATAAAAAAATATTGACGTTGTTGCCTCAAGGTCTTCCGAATATATTGTTTCCTGGATATCCAATCTGGAAATGTGATTACGGGTAACCATAACGGCGCTGTCCTAATTACCAGCAACGCTAATTACTTAATCAATTAAGTACACCACCTACTTGCACGTAAATGATATAAGTACCCACTTACGTATTTAAAAAAATATTAGCTTATTTACCAATTGTATTCTTCCCCAGAGTCCTCAGACATTGTCAACTTTACATTCGCCTTAAGCGTACCCTCCTCAATATATGGTATTGATTCGATCTGTTGATGTTATCCTTCCCATAGTCAATAGTTAGTCGCAAGTGGGACAGTGTTAACATAAAAGGCTGAAGGATGATTCTTGAGCATGCTCGAGCTATAATGGCGCCGCGTGCATGACTCACGGGTTTTTTGTTCGGACAGTCAAGTATCCATGACAGCATTAATAGTACGGCAAACGTCAAAGATAATATACTCAAGGTACCTGATACTGATTGTAATACTTATTTAAAATTATGTAGAACGGTGCTCGTAGACCATTTTGAAAATAATGCGCTTGATTTGTCCTTTACGTTGTTCTTGACGGCAAATGACTAACATAGAATACGGACCAGCGAGCATATAAATACAAAATCGAACATGTACGATGTATGTATAACGGCCAGAGCACACCGGCTGCGTGTGCGTGACGTGCACGTGCGCGTGCGCAACAATGTTGGAGCCGCACACGCACACGTCACGCAAGCGGTGTGCCGTCTCTCATAAGGATCTGTGTACTACAACGCGTACGTGCACGTGCACGTCTACGCATACGCATCCGGTGTGCACAGGCCTTAAAGGACGACTCACGTTATACCGGGCCGTGTCCGGGCCGGAGCTTCCGGCGCTTACTTTTCTATGACATGACAGGCGATCACGTGATGCTTTCCAATAGAAAACGATGCGCAGGAAGCTCCGGGTCGGACACACGGCCCGGTCTAACGTGAGTCATCCTTAATATTAAATAATATATCAGAGGATGTCTAAATAACACATTCTGTCCTAAAAATCGCAGCTGTATTATCGACGCTTTTTTGATATTATATCGATTTCATAGATGCAAATGTAAATTATTATTACTATTTCTGCCTTTTACCCCTGCAACCGATTCAGATGAAATTTGGTATGAGGATAGATAAAGTCGCGCACATTTGTTTTCTGCGCCATACGTGCTAAGTACAAAGGATATTCATGGACAAATACACAAGTTTAAGTTACCTCAAGATTATAAGGACACACTCGTCAAAGTACCTGCTTATTCTGTTTGTTACATACAATGACTCATATTCAAAAATGTTTTCCTGTTCATTGATCACCGTTCCATGATAATCGTGATCGTAAAATTGCGGGCCTCATTTTTAAGAGTCAGGAGAATCTTATTATAAAAACTACTTATGCATAAAAAGTTGTTTACTTCACTTACGCGAGCGGAGCCACGGGCACATCTAGTTAATACATAATTACCATAACCAGTACTTTTCTGTCAACAGTCAATCTCCTATTTCAGCTATATTATAAACTGGAAGTGGGTCAAACTTGATTACAGACATACCTAAAGACAGACATCGGGATGGGTAAAACTGTAAGAACGGCAGAAGAGAATTATAACTGGGTGAATAGAAACAAAGTGACTCGTTTTCATTTATTTTGAATGTCCTGATGATGACGACAACTAGAGAATAGACAAAGGTGGTCTGAAAAATCTACGTCTTCGAGGATACCCTTATTTACTAACCCACACTACACAGTACCTAGTCCTCACCTAGCTCTAACTTTCCACTCAGCGCATCACGTTGTCCAAAACAATGAAGATATTTAAATAGTAAAACAAAACAAACAAACATACACCGCTCTACTTTAGCCTAATCTTATACCTATAAACGAGCAATTCTTGTAAAATTATTTATATCTATATATATTTATACCGGGTGTGGCCTGTAATACGAGCAAAGAGTTAAACTGTAGGCCGTTCTCCTCATACTGACCAACATTTGTTCAGCTACTTTTAAAAATAACTCGAGTTTCGATTTTTAATACACTTTAAAGTTTTTTCTAAGACGCAATGTATTGCGAATTTTGTTATGTTTAAGGCGTGACAAGCAACGTCAGTCAGAATGATAATGGCGTACATGAAGATAATATTTATTTTGTATGAAAAATAAGAAGTCTTCATTATTTTTAAAAGTCGCTGAACAAATGTTGGTCAGTTTGAGGAGTATAGTCTACAGTTAAATTTTTTGCTCGTATTACAGGCCACACCCGGTATATTACCAGGATCTCGGAAACGGCTCCAACGATTTCGATGAAATTTGCTATATGGGGTTTTCGGGGGCAAAAATCGATCTATCTCCGATCCTTATCTCCGAGAAAACGCCATTTTTGAGTTTTATATGGATTCCGGTCTCCCAGTTATTTATTTATAATTAAAAACAAAACAATTTATCCCGAATTCGTAGCTGTTTATTACTCAAACTTAGGAGGTTAGGTATCGTTTGAGATCGTTAACCGCACTCGCTAAGTGGGTAACCCTTTAGGGAGGGATTACTCAGGATAAAAACTAGATGTAACAATAACAAATAAGGTGGTGGTACTAGTGCTCGACATGCTTATGCCCAATAGATAACACCCTGCGGTCACCTCTATTGACAATGACTTAAGTTTCAAGACGCGGTCCCAGTACATGTCATGTACTGGGACCGCGTCGAGCACCAGTACCACCACCTTATCCAATCAAACAAAATTTTACATTCACTATATAAATGAGATGGTTGAGATTGCTGGTGTCCAAGCAAAAAGTTTTCCCGTTGGTCGAGTAAGAATCTCACCGTGTAGGTATCGGGTATTGAGGCAGTATTAGTCAGGTCGGCTGGGACGTCGGCCGCCCAACCGGGCGCCAGGCGCGGAATGTCGCCGGCAACGTGCCCATACCGTTAATGCCTACTTTTGTTTATAATCGGACCTGAAAATTAAATATCAGTAGCTTCCTTTTTATACCACATCGAGGACGGTAAACGTGAAAGGCCTAACTGTATAGTAGGCGGCTTATGGACGCTTACAACTCCATTAATGTCATTATGCGCGTTCTGCCTGACCCTTTAAAACCCAGTAGGTATGACCCTTTCATTAAGAACCCTTATCGGTAGTCTGTTGAAAAAACCTTGGGAGTTTGTTCTTTACCCATAAGGTTCGCAGGAGAAAATCCTTTTGAAACAGCACAGTTCCTCACCGTTATGTGACGACTTTAATCGACATCCAAAAAAACATTATAATCGAATGGTTCATAAACAATACTACTTTCCATTAACTACTCATTTAATCAACAAAGCCCGATAGTGTTTTTAATTGCTGATTATAGTCACAGAATATTAATAGCTAAAACTAATCAATGTAACCATCTTCTAAGAAAGTGGACCCAGCTGTTCTAAGTCAGGAGTTTTATTAATAGGTTCCTAGAGCTTAGACGCATTGGTAATTCTCAATGCCTGGATCGCAATTACTCAGCACCATTTAGTATAACGACGAGGTACAGCACGCAGCTCATGTTACCGTCTTGTTTACCCACAGCCGTGTAAGACGAGTAGGGTGGACAAGGCATTGGGACTTGTTGCAGACCGTCACGTTGTTCATTAGCATTTCTGTTAGAGCGGGAGGGCGTTTTAGTTGGAGGGGAAGATGGGCACTTCTACTGTAATACCCAATCCAGTAAAGGTCAGCGCGTTGGATGCGTTTAAACATAGAGTTAAAAGATTTTAATAAGAAAGAAATAAAATATTATGTATTATGGTCCAAAACTACTTGTATCAAATAATAAAAACCGGCCAAGTGCGAGTCGGACTCGCACACGAAGGGTTCCGTACCATTATCTATAAAAACGGTCACCCATCCAAGTACTGCATGACACTGACCCCGCCCTTAACTTCGGTCAAAAATCACGTTTGTTGTATGGGAGCCCCACTTAAATCTTTATTTTATTCTGTTTTTAGTAGGTATTTGTTGTTATAGCGGCAACAGAAATACATCATCTGTGAAAATTTCAGCTGTCTAGCTATCACGAGATACAGCCTGGTGACAGACGGACGGACGGACGGACGGACAGGGGAGTGTTAGTAATAGGGTCCCGTTTTACCCTTTGGGTACGGAACCCTAAAAAAGGTCACTTTCAATCTTGAATTTTGAGAACCTAACATCCTTGACTGTTAGCCAAGCGTCAACGCCGCAAGCGTCAAGCGTACGTGTCGTCAGCGTTACTAGCGTCGTATCTTAGTCCAAGGTATATACATGGCGTACCTGACCATGGGGCTTTAAATCCAGGGCTTGATTTTACTCGCTAAACTGAGCAACTTTTACTATGGGACCAACCCTAAAATCGGGGAAACTTTTTTGGCTTTTTTCCATAGAAAACGTCGACATTTGATCAGCCAAAATGTATAAAAAAGTAAAATTTTTTTCGGGATTTCGGGGTTGTTGCCATAGTAAAAATAGCTCAGTTTAGCGAGTAGAATCGAGCCCTGGATTTAAAGCCCCATGGTCAGTAACACACTGTATATTGCCTGTTCAGACTAATAACGTATGTCAATAATTCGCTGTATGATTGACAATGGCTCTCAAAACAATTTAATAACGCTGGATTGCTGCAAGGCGCTTAACTTGCCTGTGATACCGCTTTGATAATCTTGGATCAAGAATCAAGATATATATCACTTGAGACATATCTGGTTTTTGGTTCTAATTTTTTTTCTGTGTACCAATTTAAAATGAATAAACATTGTTATAGCCTTTCCCAAGACAAGTCCTGTTATTCTGACGGTAAAAAAGCAATACCGGATCCAATAACTATCCGCCAAAATTGTATTTATTATTTATGGTAGGTCAACCAATTTAAAAATGTGTTTTCACTTTTTCAGGTATCCGCATTGCGTAGATATTATGTCTTTGTCCCTTGTGGTGATTACGCAAACACAGCCCGTCGCTCTACTCATACTTGCCTAATACCTTCACCTTATAAGGTATATATTCTGCTTAGTTCCGTTTTTTGTTGATAAAAACACGTGGCCAATTGATCGCTGTTAGCCTATTGATGCAGAAATGTGAGTATTGTTGAAACAGCCGATATTTTGTTTTGATTACGGGTGTTGAAAGATCACAGGCGGACATGCGAGGTGATAATGACTCATGAAGGCAATCTTTTAATCTGATGAAGTCAGTTTTAGGAGACTCTGCCCTTGAAGACTCTTCTAGTTTGTCGAGTCGTGACAGTTTTTTATGGTTTGTTATCTGGTAGTAATATTCCCAAACATATACATTATAGTTACTAAAAAACGCATGACTTTGGTAAATTAATCTGCAGATTATTTAACATTATATGGTATATGTCGAGTATAGGTTTATATTAAGTAATCCAAGAGTTTAAACAATAATAAGGTACTTACCTACATTTTCGTTTCAAATATTTACCTACTGAAAATATTAAAGTGAAACAAATTTGATCTTCAATAGAAAACCTTTTAAACTACTAATTTTTTTAATTACTTATACGTTGTTTCGCGTATTATTTAAACTATCTCTTAAAGGAGTTTACTTTGGCGCATGAGGTCAATTATTATAGTTATAGCGTTATAGCTTTTTTTAATTTGAGCCAATCACTACACTTAACCACCTATCAACCTTGGGACGATGTCGATATCGTTTTGGATACTGTTGAGGTCGTCTGAGCAATTTAAGATTAAATTAATAACCGAAATTGTAGAGAACAATCCCTTTGGCAGTAAGCAGATACTTAAAGATAAATTAAAATACTTACATTGAAATCAGGTGCCTATTATATGCATTGAAGTTCATTTGATTAGCTAGCATATAAGTGCAAATCGTCTGTCGAATCTGTTTCGCGGATGTGTGTGGCGAACCGTCGGATCTGATCGACGTATTTGGACATAATACCTAATCCTTCGCTAGTGGCAATAACACAAATGAAATAGGTAATAAAGAACTTACATTTGTTTTACAAGGGGAAATGCTACTATTGACACCCGAGCAAACGAAACATTTCAGAATTCAACCGCGAGCTTAGGCAGGTAACAAACTTTGCTGCTGAGTAAAACGCAACATTTTTCACCACACCAACGCGGGGAAAATACTAGGTGTAAAACATTATAACTCACATCCAATTGACAGCTAGTATATAAGTATTTATCATTCAAAATCAATATTTATAAGTAAATTCTACCAATCATCATGAGGAAGCAACTCACAATTTGCATCAACTTACTTTGCCCCACTCTTGTGGATAAAAATATAACTTTCTCATCACTTTTTGAAGAATACAGAGATCCTTTACGAACTGGTGTGGTGAAAACCCTATTTCTCAGTAGTTAATAACTAAGTAACTACACTAAGTAATGGCAGTTATGGAAATTAGTCACAACTGAAAATGTTGTTACTTAATTAATTACCTATTCATCATTGTGCGCAATTACTAAACTGAAATAGCAGCAATGCCTTCCCATTGTCACGCGAGGATCATTATGGAATCATTTTGCACCATACCTGTCGGATAGGAAGAAATGCGAAGGCCAGCTGCGTAATGAGACTAATGAGAATAAAGATACAGTGCTGTGCTATCTACAAGAAATAGTAAAAATTAAATAAAATGGAACTAAAGGCGAAACATAGTGGCAATACCAATTTATTTGTCAGAATAACCACATTTTCGTGAGAGTTTTGGAAACATGATTATATACTAGTTTTTGTCGTAAAAAATAAATAAAACTAAACGAGGTACGTCCGGAAATATGCATTATAGTATGTCAACGACAAACGTCATATATTAAATGATGGGGAACCCGGGATCAGTATGGGCACCCGGGTCAATATAAGAAGGCTTTCCCTTCCATTTTCCACTAGCAGTAGCCGTCTGCCGAGGAGACGGTCGCCGTCCGCCCCGCGACCTCGTGGTGAAGGGTAATGTCGCTTGCGCATGTCTTACGGGGGCAGCGCAAAAATAACGTAAGTACAACTCTTCCTGTGATCTATGGCAGTTATATTTCTTCAAATTCTTGTTTTAGTAACGTTTATGCTCTAATATATGACTAGGTCTTAATAGGCTACACATTAAGTACATACTTTGATGTCTGCTTCATACTTTGGCTTGGGCACACTGCCCAATATTTGGGAACGTTTAACCGGTTCTACCTAATGTTGTCTAACCGGCACTCGACAATTGAGCAATATACATAATATATTATATTTAACTTGTATGGAATAAAGAAATTGTAATTATATAATTACATGGTCCGTAGTGCACGGAATTCCCCTGTTAAAAACACGTGCATCATTCCAGATAATATTCTACAATTATATCCGCACTTATTTTAAGTTATTTTCTCCCGTTACATGCCAGTAATTTCAAAGCAAGAAAATTATATTTCCTGATACGTTTACGATATGCATTAGTCAAAGGTATTTACAGCAGGACGCTCGACCAGTTCGAAAATAATAAGTTACAGGTAATTTGTTAGTCGGCTTTAAGGCGGAGGAATGCAGGCTCATGTACGAGTAGGTATTGTGCAGTTATCTAAACAACGTGAACTCGTCTCGGGAACCAGAATGCTTACATAAACACACTTGCGTTCGAGTAGCGCGGGGGTAAGTGAAAACTTGAAAAGTACTGGTTGGTCCCTGATCTATTTATTAGTCCATTGATTGGCAAGGCTATAGGAACAGGATTAACACTGCAACAAAAATAACACTTCTGGTTAAACAGCTTGGTTGGCATGTCCGATGTACTTGAGGTGACACAGTGCTTGTATGTGGGCCTAAAAGCGATTCTACTTTAAGGAACTTCCCATGCGCATACAGTACCGTCTTTACCATAAGGGCACACGGGGCCCGTGCCCAGCGCCCCCATCCTCAGGAGGCCCCGAAGGACAGACAGTAACAGTATATTTGATTACCCAAATACCCATAATAAATAGAAGATCATAGTAGAAAAATGTTAGTTTAATTCGCTTTTTTACTTTCCAAAAGGGCCCCAAATTATTTTGTGCCCAAAGGCCCTAGCATATTTTAAGACGGCCCTGTGCGCATATAGTACACAAGAAAACAGTAACAATAGAAAACAAGTCTAAAAAAATTAAAGAGACAGGCCAAGGGTAAAACAGACAAAAAAATGGCAAACTCTACGTTTTAAATCCCATTAAAACAAACAAAGCTATATTGAAGCTAGCTAGCTAGCTAAGCACACTCATTACATTTCTCGTGTTCAAAAGTAACACTGTTTCAGAATCCCAACAATCATGGGCAAAATGATAAAGCATGCCTGCAATGTCGCAACAATGACGAAGTCACCTCAATCGAGCTGCAATCTCAGCTTGGAAGAGTACAAGGCTTACTACAATTATTATAACAACATTCTTTAAATTATTACATTTATTACGACAAATGGCATTTGTTTCTTTTGCCTACGATTTGTATTGCGTATTAAATAGTCTACTGTAAAATGAATAGTATTCATTCTTCTTGTTTTACCACCTTCAGCCATACTATACGAAAGGGTGAATAGAATATTGGTACCTAACTATGTACGATTAGGAGTGATACGTACTATAATTATAGTAAAGCCTGACAACAGTTTATTTAACCCTGAGATAGTGTCGCTGCAAACAGCTTACGTATGGCAATAATGTGCGTACGTCATGTATAGTCGGGGTAGTGGGCATTGGCTTCATGTTGATACTCGTATAA
This sequence comes from Cydia splendana, assembly GCF_910591565.1. Lineage (NCBI taxonomy): Eukaryota > Metazoa > Arthropoda > Insecta > Lepidoptera > Tortricidae > Cydia > Cydia splendana. Next base: position 9,478,013 of record NC_085987.1, on the reverse strand, counting down.
TGTCAGAAACATTGCTTACAGAGAATTCGGTTCTTTCAATTTACCTATTCGTCAAAATCTGATTCTAAATATTCAATATTAATATATTCTTCGTTTTCTGACTCTGACGAAGTCTGATTTTCATCAGATGTTGTGTCGCTTTCAGGACCACCAACCTCGATTATAAAACGTTCAGTCTCCAATTCGATTATAGGATTCTTATCGTCGATCTACATAAACCTTAAATGAAATATTAAAGTTTAAACCAAACAACTAACCAGTTCAATAAAACCGCACTATAAAATGTCAATACCGGTCATGTCAACAACCAACTTCAAAACATTGTTTATTGGAATGCTATGTAATCCTTCGTCTTTTTTAAGCTGTAAGTATTTGATTGCATTCACTACAATTTTTTCGCATCTTTGGTAATTTTTTTTGGCATTTTTGTAATAAAACCGCTTATATTTGAATATATTCGTAGATATTTTCCGTTTGTTTACATCGGTGACATTCGATGACATCCAACGTTCGTTGTCAAAGAGTACTTGTTGCCAGTAAAAGAAATTAGTACCATTGAAAATCCGCAAAATGGCGAGGGTCAAATAAACTGTTGTCAGGCTTTACCTACATGTAACTACCATTTTTCAAGCCCCCGCAACATGTTATTTGAGGGGTCCCATCCGAAAATAAGCATGCATGTCAGGATCTTCATATAAAGCCTTCAGTTCTGACCCTAGAGGTATCTTGAACGAACATATTCCAACAGTATCGAACTTGCTCGAGAGTCAAACAGCAACACGTGTTGTGTATGTGTGTATATTGTATGTGTGGTGTATAAGTGTACATACGCTATATCAGTCATCTTCATCTGCGGACGCACGCTCTCGCATTGCAAAGAGCGTAAGCTATGCTGCATGTCAGGATCCGAAAATAAGGATTCACAATTCGGAGTTAAAAGTCACATATGTTTAATTATGATTGTGACCTACGAGTACTACTTGAATAGTACATGTATAATACGAGAACTACTCGTATACACGATGATTTTTAATCGGTGATCAGGAGTAGAAAAATATTAATATCTAGCCCAAATTAAACTTATTAGGCTAGGTCTCACGCAATTATCTCATTGTTTAATTAATTAAAAGTTAAAACATAATTAAAACTAATAACCACTAAATACATGGTTACCCTACATGAAGTAACTACGATACGTCAAGTGCCATCGATATGGCGGGAAATTTGAAGGATCTATGACGTTGTTTATGCATATGACAATGACAATGACCAGTTATTACTCATAAATTATCAATTGCCATTAAGTTTGTAAAGAGGCTACTCATAGATACCGATTAGTAGAGTGACAAGGATTTTATTATAGGATAAAATTGATCTCAAAATTAAAAATATGACAAAAAAAAACAAGTTTCTTTCCATGTAATTACGACTTCAACATGATCTACATCAATTACTGAGTAATTTAATAACAACAAAAAAGTAAACAGACATAACACTAATTAAAAACTAAACTTAAATATAAATATAAACTAAATAATAAAGACAAATAAAATAAATTAAACTAACTAAAAATACTAAATTAAAACTACCTAAAAAGTAAAAACCCTACAAATAAAAAATTGGCCCCAGGTCAGTGCCCTCCGGAAGGGTGCCCAGAAGGCTGGCGGCGTTACCGCGCTGAACGGCAACGCCGATGCGTTGGGCGAGGTAAGCTCCAGCCTTCCGGTCACCCGTTGTGAACGGTACACTGGATCACCAGTAAAAAAGGCACAGAAGTAAATAAAATCACATAATTTGCAAAACGTAAATAAAAACATTTCTTGATTTCGTTGATTGACGGCGGCTGTCATTGGGACTTCCGCAAAGTATTCGCTTGCTATTTTTAGTCTTTACTCATTATAAGCATTTAGAAATCGAGCGAATGATACGTAAATATTCGCAAAACGGCTGTACTTAAAATAAAATATAAATTTATAATTTAGAGCCGTGTTTTTTCGTTGCTAGGCAGTTAACGTGTTTTTAAAAAAAAAGTGAGTTAGAAAAAATGTTCCTGATCACCGATTAAAAATCATCGTGTATATGTACGAGTACCTATTCCCCTCGTGGGTAAAATCCCTGGATTGTAAATGTGAAGTGAATAACTGAATAACTGATATTTAGTTTTTTTGTGGCATTAATGAATTGATAGCTTAAAACGCGCTTTATTAAGCTTGATAATGCCAACATATAGGAAATGCCTTCATAAAGCGTGACAAAAAACCCCCTTTAAAATTAATTCGGGGGAATGTCACAGGATAGGAGGGATGTGCGGCCAAGTGTGTCGCGTCACGTGCTAGTAGCTCCATTCCATAGTTATATCAATTAGGTATATCATACTCGATGGGGGAATGAACCACTGTAACATGACCTCGTAAAATCATCGTATTCAAATCGTGAAATGCTGGGATTTGTATTCCAGGGATCAGTTACGGCTGGCCGAGTATATGTCCGTATACTCCGTATATGAATGGAGTTTTTCACCAATCCAGGAATACCGACATTGTGTACATAACATACAGTCGTGCCTTTTCATATTGACTTAAAAATTCATCCGCTTTAGTAGAGCTAGACGTGGACAATTGTACATTTTAGTATTTATATATAGTTATGTGCAAAGTGGGTTCTATATTACATACATAGCTTGCTTCATTAAGGATGACTCACGTTAGACCGGGCCGTGTCCGGGCCGAAGCTTCCGAGGCGTACTTTTCTATGACATGACAGGTGATCACGTGATGCTTTCCATAGAAAACGATGCGCCGGAAGCTCCGGCCCGGACACGGCCCGGTCTAACGTGAGTCATTCTTTATTACATTTTACAAGCGGAAGAACTATTGTCGGTATCAATTTTGTAGTTTTTATAGCAAAGATATTTAGTATTTAGTCCATTTCTACTAGTGTAGATTTGTTGTGTTAGGTACAAAGTTATTTCAATATGTAGACGATATTCACGTGGGCTATCGGCTGTTACTTTTAACTCTCAGCATTAAAAGTGGCGTATCAGACTAGGTAGGTGCCAAAAGTAGTAGCAGAAATTTCTCTTGAAATAGCAACGAATTGACAGTAAGTTTACACGATTATGGAGGATGACGTCATATTTACGAGGGGCCACGTCATATTTCTGGAATTCGATGGATAGAGTGGTTGGCTTATGTCTTATTACTTTAGGTACTACCACATAACACAGCTAAGCTTCCTATGTTCGTTCAGATCCTCTAAAATATTGCCTCAGTTTTTGCGGTTAAATTTTTATTACTTACAGGTTACAAAATAAGAATTTATCTCAATCGGTTCTGAGCTTTTGTTTCACCGAATTTATATTAGGTATATTAAACCTATTATGATAGATTTGTTTGAATTGGTCACTTATATCATCTGTTTTTAATATTTTTTAGGGTTCCGTAACTCAAAAGGAAAAAACGAAACCCTTATAGGATCAGTCGTGCGTCTGTCTGTCTGTCACAGCCTATTTTCTCGGAAACTACTGGACCAATTAAGTTGAAATTTGGTACACATACCTATGTAAATTAGTGACCCAAAGACGGACAAGTAACGTAAACAAATGAATTTTAAACATGGGGGCCAATTTTGGGGGGTAAATGAGAAAGATAAAAAATGAAATTTTTCAAACTATATCGTGTTATATCTATATCAATGAAAGAGCTCCTTTTGAGAATTTCAAATATATTTTTTATATAATTTTAAAATAAAAAAGTTATCGATCGCGATCCAACTCGCACTTGGCCGGTTTTTTATTTACAGCTAAGACTGACTATGTAGCTAATTATACATATAGTATGTCCCAAGTTATTATTAACAGTTAGGTATTTTTTTATTTCCTTGATACCCGAGAACCCGAGCAAGCGATTTATTCCAAAGTTGAACCGCCAGCTTACCGAGTGGTTCGAAATGTGGAATCTTAAGTGTTGCGAAGGTTAAACACGAGGGTTAAACAAACTTTGCTGCAGAGTGAAACCACACCAACGCGAGGAATATGCTAAATGAAAAATCATTTAAAATTAAAAGTCAATCCTACCAAACAACATGAAGGAAACCACTCAAAATGTGCATCAACTCATTTGACACTCTTGTAGTAAAAATGAAAATTTGCCTTTACGAGCTGGTGTGGTGAATAAGTAATTATAGCTTTCATTTAAGTGTTATGGTATATCATGGTTTACACACACCTTTAATTAATTGTTGTTTTTTCTAGTAAGTATATATGTATTGCGTCGAAGGTCCTGCCTGTAAACCCTCTTTTAATAAAATGTTTATTATTTCTTAAGAACTTGGTACGTACCCACCTACCTACCTACTGCAAAACTTCGCTCCTCACATGGTCTAAAAAATCGGGCAAGTGCGAGTCGGACTCGCGCACGAAGGGTTCCGTACCATATAAAACAAAAAAAAAAGCAAAAAAAAAAAACGGTCACCCATCCAAGTACTGACCACTCCCGACGTTGCTTAACTTTGGTCAAAAATCACGTTTGTTGTATGGGAGCCCCATTTAAATCTTTATTTTATTCTGTTTTTAGTATTTGTTGTTATAGCGGCAACAGAAATACATCATCTGTGAAAATTTCAACTGTCTAGCTATCACGGTTCGTGAGATACAGCCTGGTGACAGACGGACGGACGGACGGACGGACGGACGGACGGACGGACGGACGGACAGCGAAGTCTTAGTAATAGGGTCCCGTTTTACCCTTTGGGTACGGAACCCTAATAATAGGGTCCCGTTTTACCCTTTGGGTACGGAACCCTAATAAAACATGGTCTTCTCTTCCCAGAGTGACACAGGCCTACGTCACAATAACATTGCCACTTTATTTCAACATAACATGTTACATGGGTACATTATATCTATGGTTAATAAGTTAAAATATTTCTTTATAATTTTATAATTTTCATTTATATGTATTCTATCTTAAATTTTACAATAACACGTAATTTTTAATTATTCGTTAGCAATATCTTCTGATTCACGAAAGAAATTTCAGACGTTCGGTTAATTCTGTTTACACTACTGGCAACACAGGATAGCGCTGTCACATTTGACAATCCGCTATTTTGTCCCTGACTGTCATCCTTGTCGAACGCGTGTTAATTATTATTTCCTTCTCAATCAGTGTCAGCAGTCGCAGTGTTTTCCAAACTTTTCACGTCGTAAGCTTGGTGGTAATTAATGTTTTGTGCTTGCTTTATTCCAGCAGTAGTAGGAATTTAATTTGTATTTTTACCGAAGGAACAGAGTTATTAGGTTGTTGAGTAACGAATAAAAAATACTTTAAATTTGAACTTCCTAATGATTTCCTCAAAGTCAGTAACCATGACATGCAATGAGGATAAACGCGTAAAGCTCAAGAGCGTTTTCACATTGTCCGATCTGATCCGATATCTAATGTCGGATACGACTACCTACTAAAAGTAAAAATATTAATTTTCATATTTTTTATACATTGTAGGTATTTTGTTGTTCAAAAGAAGAGTTCGACGCCGCCGCGCTTCACTTGGAGCAACATTTCTCTAAAACTGTACCTATTAGGGCATGTGATATATCATTTTCGGATAAATTAAGGATGAGGAATTTTTTTTGGAACCAAAACAATGCACTTTCTAACAAAAAAAAACATAAGTAAAGTAGAAAAGACAAAAAAACGTATCTTGGATTTTTTCATAATTACCAATTTTTTTTTTAAAGTGTAGTAGGAATCTGAGAACAAAAAATATAGTTGTAAAGCTACACTTATTACGTTTAAGAAAATATATAGTTTATTATACAAAACTGTTGTTACATGGGAGATAAAAAAAAATATTAAGTGTGGGCCAGAGTGATCTCAATACAAAATATTATTAATGTGGGAAAGTTACTTATAATTTGTTCTACAATCGTTTATTTTTTAAGTTTTTCGTAAATAACTCGTAAACGGTAGCCCACAGCAAAAAAATATCTTTTACGTAAATAATCTGTTTCAGATTTCTTATAAAATAAGTGCTACTTTTTTTCGCTAACATCAATGATTAGTGCATTGTTTTTGTTCCAAAACTAGATTCCTCATCCTTAATTTATCCGAAAATGATATATTACATGCCCTAATAGGTATAGTTTTAGAGAAATGTTGCTCCAAGTGAAGCGCGGCAGCGTCGAACTCCCCCCCCAAACTAAATGGGAGGTGGCTCTCGACGGCTCCCGGTCTGTATCTGCTCAAGACCAGCTAAGAATCAACTGTGCCAAGTTTCAGCGCATAGTCTCAAAGTGCAAGGTCCCCATACAACAGTGTGCAGTAACAAACCAGCTAACGACAAACTTGTGATTTTTGGTTCTAATTGGAACATCTAATCAGTGGTCAAATTTTAGTACATATTAATTTCATATATTTAATATTCATATTTAATCGAATTCATAAATTAGAGATAAGCGGGTCGAAACAGAGGAAGTACGGTCAAGGATATTGAAATATAATCCATACCACAGAATAAATATAGTACCTACTACCGTACAGAACGGACACTTCCTACAAAACCGAAGTTTGACAGCGATTCAGGGACGAATCATGCTATCCCTTTCTAATGTATGGCACTATCCCTTTCGGCTATTTAGGGTTGTCAAAATTCAAGTCATCATCTTATCTGTGGTCAGTGCACGCAAATAGCTATTCAAGTAGATAGCGAAGTCAATGAAGTGCTAAATATGTAAGTATCGGAATATAATCCCTATTTTTTTTATGTAATAGGAGCAAATGAGCCGCCTGATGGGAAGTAGTCATCGCCGCCCATGGACATGGTATTTGAGTATTTCCATGGTAACAAAAGAGTGTTGCGTTACGACTGGCCACATGTTGGGTGTCACCATCTTATGCTGCTGACTGTAACTGTACGTACTTATTTCTATTAATTAATGTACAAATTTACATGCACCTAGGTTATAATGTGTGTAAGTACCTATTTAACAAGGTAGGTACCTACCTACTATTAGAAACTGGATGCAAATTGTCGTGAATGTATCAGCTAACCGCCTATGTACCAAACGGAATGTTAGTGTAAAACTGCAATCGAGTGACCGGAATGTATATTCTCAGCGCTAGTGCATTCCTACTATTCCTAGGCTAGAACGGTTATGGGTAATCAGTAATTATATGGACGCTAATTGCTCCAGCGTCTTTTCACTATCGGAAACGGTTGAAGTAGTTCGAAAAAAATTCGCTTTCGCTACCAATATCGGTTAAATGTGTGGGATGATGATTATTAATACAGAATAAAATCATCAGCAGAGCAACTAAATTACCATAACTTGTTTAAAAGTTCCTACTTAGAAGCCCATGCTCTCAAAGTAAATAATACAAGTGCTTTAAAGTAAGTTTTTTAATCTCTTTCTATCCCCAGCATCCTAAGGGCCGTCTTACAGTGTATCACATGCGATGGAAAGTAAAGATTTAAAGTATTAAGCGACCAATAAATAAACTTACCGAAGTGCTATGTTTATTTTTCTCCTCGCGGACGGGAACAAGCATTTACGTGAGGGCACCGGAACGCCGGCAATGTTTCACTTTCAGGTTAGCAAATAGCTATTGTTGTCGCAAATGCACAATGCAGTTGTGGCGCGTCAGTGTGTTAATGTGAGTGTTTGGAAGGCGACACGCGCACCCCGAGTGCCGCCGCGCGGAGTACTGGTGGGTTTGTGTACGTATAGTATACTTGTGTGGTTCTGACGCGACGTCGGTCGCACGCCGCGCGCCCGACGGCCCGTCGGCCGACACGGGGGACCGTGTAAGAAGGGCCACAATCCGACGGTTTTTTGTCCCTTCTAAGATTAGCACAAAGACCCGTCTGGCCTGGCTGAATTTGTCGAAGGACTTCGGCCCGGCTACGGTTCCGTCAAACTCGGTCGCCCTCTCCGCCTTTGAACTCTTAAAGTTTGCACTGCTCGATATAGTATTCTGTACCTACCTAACAAACGCACGCACGTTTCAAATTGTAGGTAAGTATGAATTTCTTAGATAGATTGGACTTACCTACTGTTAATCCAATATTTCAACCACTTTAATACCTGCTAGTTACTTAGGTACTTAGTATTCATGCTACAAGTTCGAAAAGTGGAAAAGTGAGTACCTACCTAACTAAAGACCGTATTGTTAAGTATAGGGACAGATAAAACCTGGTCTAAGTGTTGGCATGTGTATTATTTTGTATTACTATGTTCTAAGAGTTTGATCTGAGGGTATTTTTAAGCTAATATGTGATTTAAGAAGGTTTGACATTTGTTTTATTTTAGGGACTTTATGATGCTTTTAATACCGTATAGCAAATACAGTCCGGACAAGCCAATCGAGATGAATTTGAGTCTATTTCACGGACTCTTTGGTACGATTTAAAGTAACAACAGGTTAATAGGCTGCCAAAACATGTTATCTAAGTGTCCTCTTCATGATTGTTCAATTTAGCAGCTGCGGAATAAATGTGGTCAATTTTTATTTTTACATAAAAACGATTTTTCACCCCACGTTTTGGAATCCCTTCAATTTCTGATGCAAGCGAAATGACGGAGACAGCTATAAGAATAAGCGAAAAACCAAAGCCTAACGGACATTCATGGCGTTGATCCATCGCTAGAGCGGGTCGATATAGAAACGCTCCATGATAGTTATATTAGATGTCAAAGTCAGAGTTGTCGTAAGCAACATGCCATATTCTCTAAAAGGCTACCATGCACAGATCCTAAACTTTATTTTTAACGAAAAAAATGCTTAGACTATGTCCAGATGTTTCGCTATACGAATAATGTGTAATTGCTGTTTACATAGTACGATTTTTTTTGTGTGATAATGTCTTGTTCGCAAACCGCAAATTTTCTTGTAGTATTTGTCAGCAGTCGTAATTGTTACTCGAGAGGATTGGGTAAATTTTGTCCAAACCATATACTTTACGTCGAGGTCCCAGGAAGAAACGTGTTCCTTATGAAAGCACTAATTAAACACATGCGTAATTTTGAAATAAAAATATAATACCAAAAAAAAAACGGCTAAGTAAAGTTGTCCCTATAATTAATGATACGGTCTTTAATGTCAGAAATTAGTGGCTGTATTCTCAAACACGAGCAAATGAAAGTGTTTAACGATATATGAGTTGGGTGCTATTGTCTCTCCGAATGTGTATGATAACATTGATAATTATAACATTTTCAATTCATTACCGATGCAAGGCAATGCTCAATCAAAAAGTATAAAAATAATATGAAAACCGGCCAAGTATGAGACGAACTCGCGTTTCAAGGGTTTCGTACTTCGCACATTTACAATTGTGCCTTTGCTTAGGTAGGTAGTACCATTTATGTTACTTATCTTTTTAGGGTTCCGTACCCAAAGGGTAAAACGGGACTATTACTAAGACTCCGCTCTCCGTCCGTCCGTCTGTCACCAGGCTGTATCTCGTGATCTGTGATAGCTAGACAGCTGAAATTTTCACAGATGATGTATTTCTGTTGCCGCTATAAGTAACAACAAATACTAAAAACAGAATAAAATAAAGATTTAAGTGCGGCTCCCATACAACAAACGTGATTTTTGACCGAAGTTAAACAACGTCGGGCGGGGTCAGTACTTGGATGGGTGACCGTTTTTATAGATAATGGTACGGAACCCTTCGTGTGCGAGTCCGACTCGCACTTGGCCGGTTTTTTTTAATTAAGTAAGTAGGTACCTACTTGTAGGAATTAATTAGACGTCTAACGGAAATACAAAAGCTTAAATTGTAACATTGTACAGTACACCGTAACATATTAGTGTAACTAATGTTACCAATGATTTGAATAAAAATATAAAATAAAAACCGGGCAAGTGCGAGTCGGACTCGCGCACGAAGGGTTCCGTACCATAATCCAAAAAAAAAAACCAAAAAAAAGCAAAAAAAAAAAACGGTCACCCATCCAAATACTGACCACTCCCGACGTTGCTTAACTTTGGTCAAAAATCACGTTTGTTGTATGGGAGCCCCATTTAAATCTTTATTTTATTCTGTTTTTAGTATTTGTTGTTATAGCGGCAACAGAAATACATCATCTGTGAAAATTTCAACTGTCTAGCTATCACGGTTCGTGAGATACAGCCTGGTGACAGACGGACGGACGGACGGACGGACGGACGGACGGACGGACGGACGGACGGACGGACGGACAGACAGCGAAGTCTTAGTAATAGGGTCCCGTTTTACCCTTTGGGTACGGAACCCTAAAAAGCAGGTTAATTTTAATGACGTACCTACCTTCTTTAATTATGAACCTACTTAATTTATTTATTAGGTACCTACTTAAAGCCTACTTAGCGATAACCGATTAAGGGTCGGTTGCACTAAACCGTCTGTCACCGTTTTAGCATTCGCTAAATTTTATTGTATGGAAAGTTTCATAGTTCTCTGCTGCTTGACGTTGACCAGTCTGTTAATTGTGGTTGGTGCAACTGGCCCTAAATCAGTTGTTTTGATTGTTACTGATAGTGATAACTGACCGTTTACGTACTTTGTGAAAAAGTGACATTGTGACTTTACTTTGTAAAATTCTATCTATATACTCGTATATACCTAAATGCGCATGTCCTGACTGATTCCAACTCAGAGCCGAAACTCTAAATGAAAGAAAGTTGAAAGGGTCTAGCAGGCTAAGGTAGGAGAAGTGGCCCCTGTGACGAATATCGGATTTTTATAATGTCATTTGTTGGCTATCTTATAATATAGAAACACCTTAAAGGGTCTAACAGGCTAAGGAAGGAGAAGTGGCCCCTGTGACGAATATCGGATTTTTATAATGTCATTTGTTGGCTATCTTATAATATAGAAACGCCTTAACTTTCAGCCCCCTATCTTGAACCGTCACCGAGATAATGTCATAAACGTCATTTTATGGACACATTTTTCAAAGTCGTTTTTCTCCTGAACTATATAAGGTAGAGCAATCAAACCAAATCATAGCTACAAAGAATGAGTAGGAGTATAATTCAGATTTCTTTAAATATTTAATTCCCTGAAAAAATAATGATTAAAATGTCAGAGATTATTTTGACAGCTCTTTTCAACATGTATTTGTAAAGGTACACCTATGGAAAAAATCACATAAACTGCAAATAGTATTAGCTACTACCATGCGAAAAATCAATTCAATATAATTGGTGCAACATACTTAAAAACTCTGTCTGTCTGTCTGTCACCAGGCTGTATCTCGTGATCTGTGATAGCTAGACAGCTGAAATTTTCACAGATGATGTTATTCTGTTGCCGCTATAATAACAAATACTAAAAACAGAATAAAATAAAGATTTAAGTGGGGCTCCCATACAACAAACGTGATTTTTGACCGAAGTTAAGCAACGTCAGGCCGGGGTCAGTACTTGGATGGGTGACCGTTTTTATAGATACCCCACGGAACGGATACGGGGTTTTATAGGTACGGAACCCTTCGTGTGTGTGCGAGTCCGACTCGCACTTGGCCGGTTTTTCTCCCGAACTATATAAGGTAGAGCAATCAAACCAAATCATAGCTACAAAGAATGAGTAGGAGTATAACTCAGATTTTTCTAAATATTTAATTCCCTGAAAAAATAATGATTAAAATGTCAGAGAATTTTTTGACCGCTCTTTTCAACAAGTACTTATTTATAAAGGTACACCTATGGAAAAAATCACATAAACTGCAAATAGTATTAGCTACTACCATGCGAAAAATCTATTCAATATAAGTGTAACCTGTCTTGTCCAAATGCATCGCTCTTCCTGTTTTAGTTTTTTAGATTTTATAAGCACCAGTTAATGTTAATAAAATATCATGCTATATAATTACATAGACAATATCTTTTAAAATGTACGTTGCACGGGTCTTATATGTATATAATTTTTGTACAACAATATGCACGCACGAAGTTTGTCCAAGGATATTTTCACTGTGACCTGTACATCCACGGTATCACATCTCACTCACGCACACAAAATTATATTTAGATCATAACTGTGGCAAAATATTAGGTACTTAAGTATCAAACTAACCACCGTAGGGAACCATTGTGACCCAAGTGTCGTAGTTTCGGAGAGACAAGTGATTAAAGGCAGAAATCTGGAGTTAGTAACAAAATGTTAACTTTAACTTGTCTCGATTATTTTACGAAATTGGTATGGGACATAATGTAATAATATTATTTTAATTTTGTATGAAGGTATATTCATCTATGCTAAAAGTGAGACATTCGTATTATTAGGTATCCGTTTAAGAGATAAAATATAAAAGAATGTATTTTTCACTGTAACCTGCTTAACTTTAACCTGTCTGATCAATGTACAGGTTAATGTAAATCTTGACAGGTTATTGTGACTTCTGACTCGATACACATATGTACAGGACCTTTCAGTCTATATATGTCCGCTTTCACTAGCATAGCATAATACTTAACGTCAGCTCGTGCTGGCCGTCTGGATGTTCACACTCTATCAATTTGACTATTATTTTATATTAAAACTCACTTTAAACTGCTACATTTCCCTCCTAACCTGTGTCGTGTAATTTTAACCTGTATTTCAAAACTTAAACTCGCCATAATTTCGTTCCCATTTTGAAATTTGAGTTACTTACTTGAAGTTTTAATAGTATTTACCGTAAGGCTGGCTCGTTCCTCGCCCAACGGATTGGCATAGCCATCCAAAGGGGGAACGCAGCCAGCCTCATGGGAACCCTTCCACAGGGATCGGACCTGGGTGATCTAGCCTAATATATACATATTGAGCTAGGTCACCCATGCTATGTTTTATTTATTTTTTAGGTATTAGTTTTAGTTTTGTAGGTAGTTTTAATTTTAGGTTATCTTTTATTGTAATAAGTTTGATATTAATTATGTTTAAGAAGGGGTATTCTCTTTATAACTTCTTTTTATTTTTATATATTTTATTAGTATAATTTAGTTTTTATATAATATTATAAGTATTAGTTAAATTTTTAAGTAGGTTTATTTTAATTTTAGTTTAGTTTTTAAATCTTTAATTCATATTATATTATAGTACATTATGTTTATGGTTTTAAATAAAAATATAGTATTTTATACAATCGTGATATAATAGAGAGCTTTTCAGTCGAGTACCGTGTTTAGACAACGAAGCTTGCTGAGTTGTCTAAGTAAGGTACGAGATTGAAAAGCTTGATTATATCACTATTGTATACAATACTTTTTCTACGCGTCAACAAAAATAATACTTTAAACTAGTGGAATCATACAAACAAACCAAACCAAAAGCACGCCAAACAAACAAACAAACAAAAATACGCGAGCAGCCGCGATACCTTCATACTGGTACGCGCCCCGGCGGGCTGGTCAACAACACCTTCTCGTAACTCATGAGGCCCTGGTACTTGCTTCGCGCTAAATTCAATTTTTAGACAGTTGTTTTCTCGATTTCGGCCACCGTAGCGTATGGAGACTAACAAGCAACGCTAAGTGGTTTTCGTAGTCTATGGATGTTGCTATATTAAGGGTGTCACATGCGCGTTTCTGACTTATGAAGCAATTGTTTCTACTATACAACCTAAAATAAATAATTATTTTGAGCTATGGTTTTGTTTCGTCCTCTTGATCGCGGCGAGCTGTGATTGGTCAATTTCATTATAGTTGACTAAACTGTATCGAAATGAATATTATAGTTGAGTTGGGAGTAGACATGTGCGCCGCGCCGCCGCGCCGCCGCCGCCGACGATTTTTCCACGCCGCCGCCGCCGATAAATTTGACCGGCGTATAATCGGCGTGGAAAATTTTGATACCAATCGTGTCTTATTCCATGTTGCGTAGTGAATAGATAGTATCAGAGGTATAATATAAAGATCCTTATGCTTTTTCGCTTATTATTTGCCGGTGAACCAAATTAGCATCATTTTTGTCGTTGCGGTGTTAGCTGTGATAACGATTTAGTGTTAATTTAAACAAGATCTAGTTTCTGGATCTCAGGTTATTATTTGATATTTTTTCACACAGCTTTTTTGTAGAACGTAAATGAAATTGTATATTGTGTGATAAATAAATGATTTATTTATTTATCTCATAATATACAATTTAAAATATAAATAAATATGATTTATTTATTAATCACATAATATACAATTTCATTTAAAATTACACACGATCAATTCTTAGTAATTTTATGGTGATTATCAGCTTCTTGTACTTAACAATATACAGCGTGACCTTAGCCATTGGAAAAACCCTGAAATCCCACGTAGGGTTTCTTCTAAAGGGGCCCACTGATTAACAGTCCGCCAGACGGTATCGGCCTGTCAGTTGTTCGGAACTGTCAAAATTTTGTTCTAACTGACAGGCCGATACCGTCCGGCGGACTGTTAATCAGTGGGCCCCTTAAGAAATGCTCTAACGGTAATATTTTTTATTTTTTTATATATAAGTTATTTCCAATAATCGACAACAAAAAGAAACATACTGTATTAACCATTGGCAGTGCTTTTGACAATTTGTTTGAAAATGTGCAGCAATGATGACATTGATGATTATCAAAAGTCAGAATACTCAGAATCTTATTAATGTCATAAATAAAAAAGATAATCAAAACGGTCGAAGGTTTCATACTATTTATTACCTCAGGAGCTACTAACACATACAGGTTGCTCCAAAGTAAAAAAAAATGTAATTTGTTAATTTCTTCGGAACCGCTTCACCGATTGTTATGATACTTTGTATACTGGTTCTAAATACCCTAATGCATATGTACATTTCAGCTTTGTCCAATGGCTAGGGACACCCTGTATATTACAATCAAAATTATAAAAATCAGTCCAAAGCTTCGCAATAAGCTATACTTAAACAATTATACCTAGGTACTTATAGGAACTTAAATCACCAACTATCATCACTAAGCTAGCAGTAAAGAAAACAAAGTAGACCTTAGTATTCCATAAAACGGGACACTTCAAAGACATTCTGTTGAGCGAATCAACCTGCCAGAGATGTTTTCTTTCGAAAACGATGACATCTTTAATCTAATCTAAAATTACATTTCTGTTAAACTTCAGTTCAGACAAATGTAAAGTATGTAGTCCATCATTATTTCGTAACAAATCCTAGGTGAGGCGACAGCGGCTGGGAAAAGTCAATATACATAGATTTAAGACTTAACTTATAAAGATTTTTTTTGTGTTTTATTTGTATTCCGCTTACAAAGTAAGTAAAAATACTGCCTAAAATGTAGCGATTTAAAGTATCCTTTTTATTTTAATATTTAAACATACCGTTGGTAACCGTTAGGTTGGTATTGGTAATAAATGGTTGCCAAGTGTCATAATGGGATATAATTTTCGGCAATAATTTAGAAAACACACATAATATGTTTTGGATAGCCTAGTAAATACTCAGAAGGCTTTAATATAGAGTTTCTACAGCCAAGTTCTCATGCAGTATGAAAAATTATGCCACGCCGATTTCACGCCGATCACGCCGCCGCCGCCGGTCAAAAAATCATCGGACGCCGCCGCCGATGATTTTGCCATCGGCGCACATCTCTAGTTGGGAGCCCATACATTAAAAATACCCAATTGCAGTTTGGTATAAGAAATCTTAATTCAAGAATTACAGTAGAAAAAAAAAATTTTTCATTCTTAAAACTGAAAAAACACAAAAAAAAATTTTTCGTTCCTTTTAACCTGTAGATGCGACTATTTTGAGAATCACTCGCCTATATCTTGCCTACCTAGTATTCTCACCTTACATACCTATGTGTATGTATGTCACCGTAAAATTGTAAACACTCGTCAAGTCGTCAGTTTACAATCTCGCTAGTTAATTTATAAACTGACGGTAGGAAGATTACAAACCTAGCTAACCTAACTATCGTTGGATTGTAAACTAAGTAACGGGTGTGGGTACAATACGGTGTCATGTACAAATTACACTATTTAGTTCCCAAAACATGTTAAACAAAAAATATGGTTTTTATTTAAATTGTTAACACTGTTTTTCATCAAACGGGCAATTTTTGCTATAAAGGTAAGAATAAGAAGAAGGAGATTTTAAATAATTAGGCCCTATTATGTATCTATAAAAGGTATGTATGTAAGTACTTATAGGTTGAATACTTATGTACCTTTAGCGCCCTTGATTCACGGGGTGTAGATTTGAACCAGTATCAATAACAAACTAGAGTTAGACGAAGCTAAGTTGGCAGATTCTGCTGTCAACGGAGATATTGGTAAACAACAATAAACTACCTACTCGATATTAGTCTATATCAGGGGTCACCAAATAGCGGACCGCGGTCCGGATCCGGACCGACGAACTATCTTATTTTTTTGCTTTTTTTGTAAACTCAAGTAGAAACGGACCGCAATGGTTATTTTATTTTAAGAATCGGACCCCTGAAGAAACTAATTGGTGACCCGTGGTCTATATAAATGTTAGGGGTAAACAAATAAAGTGAAATTACCTACCCGTTTTTGTATATAATGTTTATATCGCGGTAGACCCGTTAATTTAATTAAACATGACAACTCTCAAACCCGTTAATGTTTGGGTCAACTGAGCAACGTTTACACGTACTTATGGGACCAAACATGATCTCACGAAAAAATTTAGCTGTTTCATACATTTTGGCTGGTCTGGCGTGGAAATGGGAGAGTCAATTTTTTTCGCGTTTTAGTTAATATATATACTGTATACATTATCATTTGTAACATTAGCTTACATAGTCAATGCTTGTTATGAAAAAAAAGCTGCACTTTAGGAGGAAAGCAAGCCGCTTTGCACGATGATAGTGGAGACCCATTAAAGCATTTTTTTTCGAAGAAGCAGTAATTTCGTACTTTAGAAGCCGAGGTGAAGCGAGGTCTCTTAAAAATAGAAAAAAAATCTACAAGTTTCACAGATCATCCGATTTCGTTAAATTCGGTGTTGATTGTAAGAAAATGACTTGCTTTATCGTAAAAAAATAAAAAAATAATGTAAAAAAAAATAAAACCTATTTTTTCCTTTTACACTTTATTTCTGCAAATAGTGTGTTCTATATAGGAAACAGTCTACAAAAAAGCACTAAATGATAAATTAAACATATTTATAATCGTATACTGAAAACCACATCAAAATCGGCTAAGCAGTTTAAGAGATCCATGTTTCAGAACTTGGCCTAGTTTTATTTATTTATTTTATAGACCAAGAAGCACGTAAATCATAGTAAATTTTAAGTATCTTGTGGGTATTTACTTTATCTATTTTAAAAATATGTGTATATATTCACAAAAAAACCGGCCAAGTGCGAGTTGGACTCGCGCACGAAAGGTTCCGTACCATTACGCAAAAAACGGCAAAAAAAATGCGTTTGTTGTATGGGAGCCCCACTTAAATATTTATTTTATTTTGTTTTTAGTATTTATTATTATATTGGCAACAGAAATACATTATCTGTGAAAATTTCAACTGCCTAGCTATCACTGGTCATGAAATACAGCCTGGTGTTCACCAGTTCTGTTCGTTTGGACAGACGGACGTACAGACGGACAGCGGAGTTTTAGTAATAGGGTCCCGTTTTTACCCTTTGGGTACGGAATTCTGAAAAGGTCTATTCGCCGTCATTCGTACTTGGCTCACATGGTACGCTGCATGCAAGGTATGTTTGTGAAGTGCAGCTTGAGTTGAGGGAAGGTTAGTTACAAGTTTGTTCTTTACTGTAAAAAACCGTTCAGTGCTCTGCATGTGCGTCATACAATTTAAGGCAGGTACCTCAGGATGCTACTGGACGCTGGACATCCGACAGGCGTGTTGTGTTGGAGTCTCAGGGCCTAAATATACAACTGTTTCCGTGAGCGCGAAAACACAGCCTCATTTGGGATGCGACGTGTGTAAGCACACTTGCCCTTGTGTGAGGACACCTCAGGCCACAGGGCGCGTCGGAGTAGCCGCCGAAAACGCAGCAAAACTTAAACGAGTTAAATATTCCAATTTGGAGCCTGCCTACGAATTTGTACATACGAGTAGGTACCAGTAGCCGTAGAGACAAGCGGTTCTTAGTGTGCTGAGGCAAAAAAAACTATCAATAAGTTAGGACAATGATGCCTACGTGAAAAAAGGGGTGACCCCAGGGTCGGCGCATCTTTAGTCACACAGCGAAGCAACGCGAGCAGTGTTACAGGCACGAGTTCATCGGAACCATCTACCGCAAAAATACTGCAAGTTCCCGGCCCTAATTCTGCATCCAAAAAGGAGTCAAACAGGATGATCGACCCACTATCTCCGAAGCTGTTTACCTCTTGCCTACAGGAAATCGTCCAGAAGCTGGTGGCTAAATGGTAAACAATGGGCATTGACGTCGGCGAAATAAGGTTGACATTGACAAACCTGCGTTTTTCCGATGACATAATCTTCATTTCCCCCACACTGCACCTCATTTAGAGAAAATGTTAGAAGCCCTTAGACCAGCCAAGTCTTGAAGTCGGATTCGAAATGAACAGGACAAAAACCCAGTTAATGGTCGATGGCGTGAAACGTTGGGTCACGGTAGATGGGCAGGAGGCAGGATATACAATTTCGTTGACGAATACACCTGCTTGGGCGAGATAAAATCCTTCGATAATAAGCAGTCCAAGGAAATCGATCGACGCATCGAAAAAGCCTGGAAGAGTTTCTGGTCCACGGAGGGCCATCTTCCACTGGCATCAAAACACAAACACATCAACATGTGTATCCTTGCTTATCCTAACAACCTACAGTGCATAAACTTGGTCATTAACAGAAGCAAAAGTCTCGACTAAGGAATATGACAGTACTATCGACAAGTAAATAAAACTTAGCCAATTTCTAAAACTTGAATCTCATAAACGGCTTAACCGATTTTGATGCGGTTTTCAATATACGATAAGAAATATATTTGATTTTATCATTTAGTGCTTTTTTGTAGACTTTTTTCTATATGGAACACACTATTTGCAAAAATAAAGTGTAAATAGAAAAAATAGGTTTTCAAGTTTTTTTACATTATCTTTGTATTGACATATTTTGTTTTAATTTTTTTACGATGAAGCAAGTCATTTTCTTACAATTGACACCAAATTTAGCGAAATCGGATGATCCGTGAAACTTGTAGATTTTTTTTCTGTTTTTAAGGGACCTCGCTCCACCTCGGCTCCTAAAGGACGAAATGACGGGTTCTTCGAAAAAAAATGTTTTAATGGGCCTCTACTATCATCGTGCAAAGCGGCTTGCTTTCCTCCCAAAGTGCAGCTTTCGGGCAAAAAAGCTTCATAACCAGTAAGACTAACAGTCCAAAGACCTGATCCTTACTATATATAGTACGTAGCGTCTGTTAGTGCATGAGCCAACATTATTGGTTGCCTATATTGTTTAAGTGCACTGAGTTAGTGGGAATCAAGATCTATGGAAGATTAGGTTTCAATACCTACAAAGTCTCACGGAGAGTACTAATTAAGAGGCATCTTAAACCGGTTAACCCCGGGTTAGTGGGATTATGCAAGTGGCGCTTAGAGGTAGTTTAGGTAGTACCTGCAGTCGCCAAGAATTATCGGAGCGGACAATTAGCGTGATCCCATGTAATGAGGAAGGATCCATGCCATATAGGCAAAATAATGTTAGGGATTTTTTATTTATATTATAAGTATATATGTCTACATATTTGTTTTCAGTTTCATAGAGTGCTATCAAAAGTAAAAAATAAAACTCAAAAGTCCGACTGTCGTAAAATTAACGCCTCCCAAAGAACACCATTGTTCCGTGTACGGGGAAAAAATATTGACATAGAAAATGTAAATAAAATTAACGGTTCGATAAATATCATAATAACTAAATATAAAAATAGGTTTTTGCCAAAAATTTCATTTTTGCTAATAGCTTTTTATGGCTGACTGTAGTTTTCTTTCCACAGTCAACTACTTAATGCTCAACGAGATCATTATAACAACCACAAACACAATTAGTTTGCGTTGTTTTATCACAGAGCTGTCTGTCTCCATCATCAGATCAGCTCCATGTCATCATAATATTGCATTGTCATCCGATTTCCATATGTAAGCAAAATTTCAGCTCAATCGGAAATCGGGTAGTGAGTAAAATTTTGCTTCCTAGATTTGACTCACATCACACATATCATATCATACACTAATGTAACAAAAAAGAAACACTTCGGTCGCATTTATTGCCAGGTTCATATATCTACCTATAGTATAGTTTAGTTATTTCAATGAAAATTGAAAAGTAGTCCGTTGTACTAGGTACTATCTTTAATTACAAGCAAATATTTCACATTTATGACTATATTACGAGCATACATTTCCGCAGCAGACCGGTCGTCCGAGAAACCGTTGAATTATTTTTTGTAAAATATACCTCGTATCTGGAGGAGCCCAAACTTGGTATGTTTTGAAAATTATTTTAATTTTAATTGAATGCAAGTGACGGAAATATAATAATGTGATATATTTTTAGAACCGGCTCAAAATGCCTTTTCATTTAATACCACACACGATAGGTTTCTGAACATTTTTTATTTATTTTCCATACAAAAAAAAGATGACGTCATAACTCCTTTCCGTTTTTTTTTTGTGCTATGGGTCAAATTAATTCAAATGGCCTAAAGATTAATCGTGCCGATTTTCATACCTTTAACACCATTTGCAGCTGATTTTGGTCAACCGCTAGTACTACAATACATTCCACGACTCTTCTCTTTCCGAACAAACTCTATTAGATGTTTTTGCATATTGTGATCATTTTGTATCATGAGATTAAAACATTACAAATAAAAAATATATCTATGCTTTGTCGCATTTTTTAAAATCTACATATAAATTATAATAGGCCCGCTTTTGCTTTAGGCCAGCAATAATTGACGTGTCCTTATAGATTTATCTACCGTGGAGTTTACGTTCATTCATGGCGTCGGCCATGAGATGAGCGAATCTCACGGAGAAGTGACGTAACCGGAACATCTTCCCCGTCACGACCGCGGTTCGTGAATAATTTGATTTGTTTGCGCCAATTATAAGGAATAGCTTACCTATCAAGATTAGTGAAGAGCTACTTAGGTACATCCTTGTCCTTTTGAACTGTTTAGTAAGCAACACTCGTCTAGTAAGTATTTGTGTCCATTTTTGTCCTGGAGCCTGGAGGGAAAACTTTTTTGAAGTGAAAACTTCTTTAGCGGCGCTGTGTACCTATTGAGGTGGGGAAAAATGTCTGGAAAAAAACTCGCGACAGCGTAAGACGTAAGACGCTTCGTAAGACGGACACGTGACCTGATCGAAAAACTGTTACAATGTCATTGAGTTTTCACTTCTGCCGGCACTCCCGGAGTGCAACCCGTTGTTTTTTTTTATTATGATAGAGTTAGACCAAGAAAAGCGATTTTGAAAGCCCACGCAGTGCAAGCGTTATTTTAAACGTAAAACTTCTATGAAATTACTTACGAGTATGACGTATAAATAACACTTGCACTGCGTGGGCTATCAAAATCGCTGCAGACTATTCTTGGTGTAACTCTAGTCATTACATAGCTGTCGGCATGCAGTGTTATTATGTTTGGATGGATGTTTTCCTTCACCGAGGGGCACAGTTAAATATTTCGTATACAAGCTCAAAGAAACATATTGGTACAAACAGCAACACTCTTAACTGTCCATCGGTGGATCTTATGCCTTTTGTAATAAGGTTTACAGTCAGTTAACAGTTTGGTCGATGGTACAAGCCGGGGTTTCAGCTTACGACCTTCGGTTTGGATTAGAAGCCGGACGCCTTGCTGAGTTTTACCACCAGTGCTCAAAATTTGAGAAATATAGCTGGTCTAGCAAATCTTGTCAGTAAAAAAGGCGCGAAATTCAAATTTTCTATGGGACGATATCCCTTCGCGCCTACATTTTTCAAATTTGCCGCCTTTTTCTATTGACAAGATCTGCTTGACCAAGTATACATAGATACACCGTCGTGACCAAATAATTCAAAGGTAGGTAAGTACCATTTACTTTACTACGATCACTCTCAAGGATAAATAAAGCTATTTACAAAATGATGAGCTAATATTTATTCAATGATTACTTATACTATTGATAATATCCGCGGTTATTAATTGGATTTAATTAAGCATACGTGTTTTATTTCTGACCACGCGTGACTGTTTATAGGCTTCCGCTAGATTTTAAGATGTTCACGAAAATATACTCACACATGGCCTTGTGAATATGCAAATAAAATGACGAAAGCGTACGAGCATGTACAGCACGAGCTCGTATGCTGAAACGCTTTTGTAATATTTTGAATAGTAGGTACCTACCTATACTCATTGGATACCTTTTTGCCCTCTTCGGTTTGGAATATCAGAAGGAAGACACTCATTTATCATCTTACACCTTTTCCCACAATTTGTGGAGTTTTCGCATCCATATGCCTAGATAGATTTAGAAGTTTATATGTGCCCTTCGAGATATATTTATTGACATATATTTTCTAGTAAGTATATTTAGTACGCACTGGGTTATTTGAAAAGTTATCTTAAATTCTTATATCATGGAAAATCTTTGTATTTAAGAATGACTTACGCTAGACCGAGCCGGGACCGGGCCGAAGCTTCCGGCGCTTCGTTTTCTATAGAAAGCACCACGTAATCACCGATCAGCCGTCATAGAAAATGATGTGCCGGGCGCCTCGGCCCGGGCCCAGCCCGGTCTAGCGTGAATCATCCTTTAATCTAATGTAGTATTGGACAAGGATGATGACCAAAAGAAATTTAAACTATTTTTTTGATATAAGTACAGTCAAGAGTAATCAAAACGGGTATTTTATTTTGCTCTGTCGCATTCTGAATAGTGTAGGACCTCAAAATCTTATTAGCGTCAACACCCACGCGATGTAAGGCAAAAAATTGAGAAAAAAATATAGCGCCGCACCCGCTATGTCATATCGAGTGGTTGTCGAGATCTCGGTTAAAAAAGTGTCCAGTTAGACGCCGGGGGCAATGAACCTACGAACGAGGACAAGACGCAAAAACATTCTGGACTAAAGGAGAGTCGATGACAGTTTGGGTTCATTTTGGCGGTGTAAAAGTGGGTATTTCAATACCATATCACATTCACTAATTGGACGCTAGCATAGTCTAATAAAACATGGTCTTCTCTTCCCAGAGTGACACAAGCCTACGTCACAATAACATTGCCATTTTATATAGCGCTATCGCATATTATCATATAGCGCTGTCGCATGATGACGTAGGCTTGTGTCAGTCACGTGACCACGAAAAGACGGGAAGAGAGTACCAGGCGGAGTATATTATTATACTCGTACCATGGACGCTAGTTTAAGTTACAGTGACACAACACTATTCTTACATGTTGGCTGTGTTGCGGTAGAGCGTATCATGTAATAAACTGAAAACCTTACTGGCACTTTAGTTAAGAGTTCTCTCATTTACAAAAATATTCATGTTTAGTACTTAGTGCCTTTTGTAAAGAAAACAAAAGAGGTGATACCATAAGTTTTACTCGTATAGGTATAATACGTTGATGTTCTTATTGTATAGGTACTTTTTGGTATGTACTTACTACTTATAGGTAGATATGTATGTGCGACCGAGAAGGTGAAAATTAAAGTTGTTTTTTTTGTATGTTTTATTTTCAAATATTACATGTGTTGGTTGGTTTATTAATTGCTTTAATTAGTTTAATTTGTAACTTTTACATTTAAGATTTTTTACATTTTTACATATAGTTCAACCATTCAAGCATATTCTTATTGATACCAATAATCCAAAAGGTAAAATTAAATGAATAAACCCGGAAGCATTACCTCGCAGTTCTTGTTGCCCAGTAAATTGGCATGAAATTCTTGGTATGAGCACAGAATAAATAATAGTACTAAAATAATAGTACTAAGTGTATGAGTAGCATTGTGAGTGCCTACTGGCTAAGTGGCTACCACTGCAGCCTTCCCTTGCAGCCTTCGCGGGTTATTAACCAGTCTAATGGTATTCGACAAATAACTACCTCGAATTATATTTATGTCAATTTTATTCTCGAGTTCTGTATAATAGGTATGTACCTAACGAACTACCAAGTATTTGTTTAATTTAAAGTAATAAGTATTCAGACCTAGCTAGCTAATTTAAACTGATAACAATATTTACGTTTACATCTCCTGAGAAAAATAATTCACAGTAGTTACCACTTTGGTGGTAATAAGTAAGTGTGATTTTTTTATATTCTGTTGTTACCGCCAAAATATGTACCTATTGTAACGTTCAATACTGACCAAAATACGTTAAACTATTTTTTCCCTCGATAGTCCATACAGTAAACATATTCCATATTATTAATAAGAAATACTCAGGTATAGATAAATATATTAAGAACGGGTCACTCACGTATTTTAAGTACAAACACGCTCGACATGTTTCACTCCGTACGAGGAGTGTCATCAGGAGCTTGCGTTGACACTCATCGGTACTGAGTAAAACATGTCGAGCTTTTTTCGATAATACGTAATACGTCTGTGTCTCACGGAAGTTTTGTTATAGATATAAGTAGATACATATAAAATGTAGCTGATTCTGAATCGAATACCTACCTAAACTTTAACAAATAGGTAGGTATATTACTTATTTTACAGTTTTGCGTTATCAGTTGACAAATACAGTTAGCTAGGTAACCTTGCTACCATGTTATCAATACCTTGTGCAAATTTGAAAACATTTGCTTTTGTAACATCTGCATAACAGCTAGGGTTGCCAGATGGTCGGGATTTGGCGGGATTCTCCCGATTTTTAGCATGTGTTCCCGATTCCCGACAAAGAGAAAATTGTCCCGAAAAACAGCTTCACGTTATAAAACAATAATTTCAAGTTCCGAACTGTCGTCGAGCGAGCGAGCGACCCGCGTTGATAATATAGGTAGATAATGAGAAGACATTTTTTTTGTTTGTTCAAGATCTCAAAGAATTTATAAGTAAGTACTATTTTTATATAAAAATGTCTATTGAGAGAGCAGCTGACATAGTGCTAATAATGTAAAATATCGTTGTTTTTGATACAATTACTTTAATTTGAACGTTTTTTTTTTCCCGACTTAAGTCCCAAAATCCCGAAAAATTGTAATTTTTTCCCGATAATAGCGCCTTTCGATCTGGCAACCCTAACAACAGCACCAACTTTTATGACAATAATTAATAAGATGAGCACCTCCTTCCTTTAATTACCTCATTAAATACATAAGTACACGAACGGAAAATTATCTTAGGCGAGGCGAATCGCAATATTGTAGATTTTAATTGGGAATATGTACGTGTACCTATAGAAGAAAATAAACGGTAATTTTACAGAAAGCCCACAAAGACAGAATTGAGATAAAGACGAATGACTAGGTATAGTTACTCAGTATTGTCAATTTGTCAACATGAAACATCGACATTTCTGTATCGATAAGCAAAGCGGGTTAAAAATAAATACATATAATAAGTACACTATTATACCCTCCCCTTTAGTACCCGAATATAAAAAAATATAAAATAACTATAATAAATATCTAAGAAGATACATGTAAGTACTTAGATTAATAAAATGCTAGTAAGAATGTTGAAGAAGATAGAAAGAAAGAAAGAAAGAAAATACATTTATTTACGATAAGATAGTTCGCTGGCTATAGTGGCCATCTTTATGAGTTTTAGATTGCTATATGCGACATTCCATGGGTGCATAATAACCCTTTTCTGTAGAAATGGTCCTTATGCACATAAAACATAAGGACCCTTATCTAGTGGAAAGCCACATATAGAGTTGAGGTGACCTACGTCACGTGTAAAAAGTAACAGTGGCCCGACGGCCTTTGACATGTACCGAGCTACTAACAATGCGATGCCGATGACAGCGATGTGTGCAGCTCGGGTGCGCGTGATCCCACCCGTCTCCCCTCGACGAATGACTGTATAGACTGTGCCCATGTACTAGATAAAAATCTAGGTATGCAAAAGGCATCCTATACTTATAGGCACAATTATCAACAACTTTCATCAACAGTTCGTTAGACAATAAGGCACTTATAAATGCCAGACCTTCAAAAATGACACTACACACAATGTGGATGCCATTGTTTGTAAACTATAGCGGCACGCGACATTAAAAAATATTAACTAATACAATAAGCAACAACCGACGTTTCGTGAACGCCACAAGGTCTACAATGCTAAGTATTTTGTCACACTATGAGAGTGTAAATGCATGTAGGTACTAGGTACCACACTCTCATTGTCGTCATATTAACACCTAACCGGCTAGGTCACAGTCAAAAACGATAATAGTGCTAATTGGGGAATATGGCGTAACAAGAGAAATAAACGTTACATCACACGGGGAAAGTGACAGTTTTGAGTGAGGCCTATTAGCACTACCTAATAGGGAATTCACACTGACCGACCACCCGCATGCAATTACAGTAATAAGTACCTACAGTATAGTCAGCAAAAGCCTGGAGTCTGTGAATAGTATTTGACACCAAGATGTGGCAAAAGGTGATAGGTATAGGTACCGTATTGATTATGACGGCATGACTTTTTGTAAATTTATAATCAAAATTCGTCCTCTGTACTGAAAGTGGGATGGGTACACGTTGTATAGGTCATACTGAGTAACTTTTACTATGAGACCAACCCCAAAATCGTGATAAAAAGTTGACACTCCAAGATATCAACATCAGCCAGCCAAGATGTATGGGAGAGAAAATTTTTCTGTCGCGATTTCGGGGTTGGTGCCATAGTAAAAGTTGCTGAGTATGACCCAATTGCCTTGAGTCGGCGACCTAGTTTGTTGCTTGAGTGTAATAACCAGACGTAGGTAGAAGTTAGACCAAGAAAAGTATGCAGCGGTTTTGATAACCCACGCAGTGCAAGTGCTATTTATACTTACGTCATAATTTCATAGAAGTTTGACGTTTAAAATTAACATTTGCACTGCGTAGGCTACCTATCAAAATCGCTGCAGACTTTTTTGGTCTAACTCTATATAATTAAATTTATATACAATCAACACTCAAATTCAAATTTAAAAGAAAAGGCGAGCGATATGGGTACTTACATACTTTTTTATCACCGGCCATCAGTGCACGCAGAGATATACAGGGTGTCCCAGAAATCGACGTCAAGCCGTAAACAGATGATAGACCAAGTCATAACAGTTATCATAAAAATACAAATGTATATAACTCCGTATAAGATAAATAAAGTCTAAGAAAAAAACGTGCCTCGGAAATCAAGAAAAAGTCATTCTCGAATAGATGGCGCCATTACCTTTAACCTATTCTCGGCTAGATGGCGTTGACGACACCGTTTGATATTTAACAATTTTAACACATATCAGTGAAAGAACATGGGTCAGTATGGAACAATAAAAATTAAAAATCATTTATCCGTACACATATTTTGATTAATTTATACATTTTCAATTTTATTTTAAGTTTTAATCGTGTGTCGATACATGGCAGTAAATGTACCGTGACTACAAAATTTACTTTGGCAATAGCCCTCTATACTATCTATTCTCTTTGGTGCACGCGGTGACTGCCCCGTTTGCTATGTAATGTTACAATACAATACATATTTATTTCATACCAGCCGTAGTTCTACACATTTGTAACAGATAAGTGTATAATTTTGCATGCCGGTATAAAATATTTACCCGCATAACCCAGTTTTTTTTTCAAAGCACCTAACATAAATAATTCTCAAACGGATATATTATATAATATGTTTGCTTATCTAACTACTTATTAACCCTATCAAGTTACTTACGACGATTGAACCTAACCACTTCCTCACGATAGGTAATAATTACTGACAGTGACACGTGTCGGACACATGGGACAATATAACAAAGTTCTATGTTACCTTTTCAAAATAGTTGAAATTCGATTTAATGTCACTATGATAATGTTCAAATTTTAATGTCGATAAAAGTGAAACATATACCGGGTGTGGCCTGTAACATGAGCAAATTGTAATTAAAACATAGATTGTACTCCTCAAACGGTGACACTTTTGTTCAACAACTTTTAAAAATTATGAAGTATTTAGACTCCCTATTTTTCATACAAAATAAATATTATCTTCAATGGACGCCATCGCCACGCCATATCATTGTGATTGACGTTGCTTGTCACGCCTTAAACATAACAAAATTCGCAATACATTGCGTCTTAGAATAAACTTTAAAGTGTATTAAAAATCAAACCACAAGTTATTTTTGAAACTCGCTGAACATTTGTTGGTCAGTATGAGGAGTACAGCCTACAGTTTAATTTTTTGCTCATATTACAGGCCACACCCGGTAGAACTCTGTAATATTGGGCTATCGAACGTGTGTAGGTATGATGATGATGACAATAGTAAAATGAAAAGTTGTCAATCCAACAAACTTTATGATGGTTTTATGGGTAGCTTTATCCACGTGACATGATTAAATTAGTGTCACATTTTGCTTTAATGAGAGAGTGAGACGCACTGACATTGGAGAAAGATGTTGGACAGATGTATTACCACCCCTAACATCACGCAATTATAATATGATAGGGAATATTATCCTAAACTCTGCGTAGAGGGCGCTACTAGTACAAACTGAGGGCCTACCTAATATGTTTTTTGGTATGGGTATTACATAACTGAATAGCCAAACCTTCAATTTTGATAACTAGACTCTAGAGCTACGGCATTATTGTTCAACTACATACATATATATTGGCTGTCGAATTCGAACAACAATTCGTATGAGATGAAAGGGGGCCACTGATTAACAGTCCGCCGGACGGTATCGGCCTGTCGGTTAGAACAAAATTTTGACAGTTCCGAACAACTGACAGGCCGATACCGTCCGGCGGACTGTTAATCATAGTAGGAGATCCCACATATATGGTCGACTTTACCAATCTGTCTGACGGATGAAACTATGAACATATGCGGGTGGCCGTTGCTCTTCGTCTGGGCTGCGATGTTTGTCAACCACATCTATGCATCTGCGGGTCCATGGTGGAGAGCAACGGGCACCACGCTTTGAGCTGTTGCCGATGCGCGGGGAGGTTTCCACGCCACCACGCGTTGAACGACATTGTTCGAAGGGCGCTGGTGTCAGCCAACGTCCCGTGTGTGCTGGAGCCGCCGGGCCTTAGTCGGTCAGATGGCAAAAGGCCGGACGGTTTGACTCTGGTGCCGTGGGAGAAAGGAAAGTGCCTTTTGTGGGACGCCACCTGCGTCAGCACATTTGCCGCCACGCACCTTGGCCGCACTGTGCGGTCGGCAGGTGCAGCCGCTGAGCAGGCGGCGTCCCTAAAAAGGGACAAGTACTCGGGGCTAACGAACTACTTGTTCGTCCCCTTGGCTGTGGAGACATCTGGGTGTTGGTGCGCGGAGGCGAAAACTTTTCTCGGGGAGCTGGGGCGTCGCCTGCAGCAGAGGGGTCTCGACCCCCGCTCCGGATCGTTCCTAGCGCAGAGGTTGTCCATCGCGGTTCAACGCGGTAACGCAGCAAGTGTGATGGGCACCTTTGCGCCGGGGGCGATGCGGGGTGGGTTATTTGATTAGTTTTTATAGGTTAGTTTGGGTTTAGTTGTAATTTATAGTTTTAGAGTTTATTGATAGTTTATTTCTTAGTTCTTAAGTGAAATTGACATTAATGTAATTCTCGCTTATTAATTAAATGTAAAGTGTAGTATGTAGGTACAAATTGAATAGTCTAAAGCAAATAAATAATGTAAATGAACATATGAAAGAAAATATGTTCCAGAGCATAAATAAATAGGGATGCCTAAAGAAATATGGTCAAGGCTATTTTTAAGAAATTTTTGAAAAAAATTTTTTTAGGCAAATTTCACCGATTTGTCTGACGAACGAAATAAGTTTCAATGGAAAGTATACAACTCTTACAACATAAATCAACTAGGTTGCCTATCTTTTTCCGGTCACTATTATGTGGTTGCCGTGTTTAAAGAGGTGATTTTATATCGATTCTAAATAAATAGGGGTTTTAGAAGAACATTTTTTGATAAACTGAATATTTTCGGAAATAATCGCTTTGAAAGAAACAAAATGTGTGTGACAATTTTTTTAATGTTTCAACCTTATAGTGTGGGGTGTCGTTGGATAGGCCTTTCAAAATAAATAGGGGTCTTTAAACAAAATTTCTTGATAAAGTGAATCATTTCGGAAATAATCGTTTAGAAAGAAAAAAAAGGTTTTCCTCCTAACTTTTGAACCATGTGTCCAAAAAATATAAAAAAAATCAAGGAGATAGTGCTTAAAAAACTGAATCAAATAAAATTAAAACAAACTTGATCACTTAAGCCGTTTATGAGTTATCGCTAAAAGTCTTCCCTTCTTATTTTAATTAAAAGCCTGGCAACCCTTATTTGTGACCGGATTTTCGCAGGCAACCCTATACCATTGTACTTGCAATAAAATTACCATCATTTTGATGTATAATGCAAGCGTCAGACAGATGAATGCAAATATCGATATAAAATCACCTCTTTAAACACGGCAACCACATAATAGTGACCGGAAAAAGATAGGCAACCTAGTTGATTTATCTTGTACAAGTTGTATACTTTCTATTGAAACTTATTTCGTTCGTCAGACAAATCGGTGAAATTTGCCGAAAGAATTTTTTTTCAAAAATTTCTTAAAAATAGGTTGGCCATATTTCTTTAGCCAACCCTATTTATTTATGTTCTGGAACATATTTTCTTTCATATGTTCATAGTTTCATCCGTCAGACAGATTGGTGAAGGTCGATCATATGTGGGATCTCTTACTATCAGCAGGCCCCTTTACACAAACATCTTCTGATAGTTCTGATATAACTATTATATACACCCCAGAAGTTTATAATCGAGCCTTTAAAGCTATGTCGCTATAAATTATAATAAAAATGATGACCTACATTCCTATTGGTTTCGTATAATAATCGTTTCGTCAGTGCAAGCGCGCGTTTGGCGAGCACACAAGACAATTGATTTAGGCCAACGATTCGTTCAGCAGATTCGCAAATCATCATTGCTTAATGTGTTTGATAGAACTACACATTTAGTAGGTAATTTGATCGTTTGCGATTTACGTAATTAGAGTTGGACCGAGAAAAGTCTGCAGCGATTTTGATAGCCCACCCACGCAGTGCACGTGTCATTTTAAACGTCAAACTTCTATGAAAATATGACGTATAAAATAACACTTGCCTTGCGTTGGCTATCAAAATCGCTGCAGACTTTTCTCGGTCTAACTCTAAGAGGAAAGTTAAGATAGGTATATGTACTGACAAAAGATGAAAAAGAAATAGTTTGTATGGCAAATTTAGAAAAAAGGAGAACATATAAACCTAATTTTTCATTGTGTCAATAACATACTAAAAACTCATGGAGAATGGAAAATACAAGATCACGTGCTATACCTACTTCCCTCTTAAGTAGCTGGTTAAAGGATGACGACGCTAGACCGGGCCGGGGCCGGGCCGGAGCTTCAGGCGCTTCGTTTCTATGGAAAACACCACGTGATCACCGATTAGCCGTCATAGAAAATTACATGTCGGACGCCTCGGCCCGGGCACGGCCCGGTGTAGCGTGAGTCATCCTTTAGTCTATCTTTAGTCATTAATGTAATTATATATTTAATCGACAATCAAATTAGTTTTAATTGTCCCATATTCTGATTGTAATGATTGTTTGTTATCTGTCTGACAATGTATAATCAATGCTAAATAAAGCAATATGAATAATTATGAATAATAATACTTAATAGTAAACATTATCAATAAAACAATAGTTAAATTGTTCAAAAAGTGAAATGGAGTCTCTAAGGGCCTACCGCTAACATCGAAAAACCTGCCTCTCTATCGCTCTTGCATATTCGAGCATTTGAGAGGCACACACACCTAAATTATTTTTTCCTTTCTACGTCTAACTTTTCATGAGTAAATCTGAAACCAAATTCTCACATTCATTTTTATAAGTAAGAAGGTACCTAAAGGCAAAAATATGTTGTCCTCGATTATCAGAAATCCTTCCCTTCACCACGTGTTTAACCCTTACATTTGTTGCCAAATGTCTACAAAGCATTAGACAGCTCACAGATAAAAAAAGGCTTACGTTCTTGAACGCACCTTTATACCAAACGTCAAGTAGTAGGGTGATGATTTAAGGGTTAAATTTACGCAATATATTTAATTTATAAAAAAGACGAAAAGTCGGAAAACTTGTAAAAATCCAGAAGTTGATAATTTTTAGTATGTGATTTAGAACGGTGTTTTCGGGGTTTATAATTATTTGATATTTAAAAACTTTATCATAGGTAGGTATATCACAAATAGTGTGCCATTCTAATGGTAGTAAAAAAAATCATATATCTATTACTGAAAATTACATATTTACATAAATATGATTTAGCCAATTCAACTTCTAACACTGATTTCGCAGTGAAAATCAAAATTTATTTTTTTTAAACTATTTTTCCTAGAATCGGCAAACAATTATGTGATACATATATTAATTTTGGGCAAAAAGAAAAAATCATGCATTTAAGGGTTAAAAAACGCACTGGTGACTACTGCACATGACGCATCTAGATTGCACACGTGGAGGCGCGGGCTGCATGCGCTTACAACATTTTCAAAGTTACATGCATCAGTTACTCGCGTGAAGTATGCTTGAAGTAGTGAAGTACATCTAAAGGCGCCGGCCACTTGCACAATAATCATATTATTAGACCAAGAAACGTCTGCAACGATTTTGATAGCAAGTGTTATTTATGGGTCTCCATTGTTTCCCAAAACGTTTTAATACCTAATGAATTGTCTGTTTAGTTCAGAAACGCGTAACTTTTCAGGATTGCCATAAAACAAACGTAACCTAACCTATCTATAGATAATCTTTGGAAAATCCTGAAAAGTTAACGGTTTCAGTTAATGATAATATGACAAACAATACATTAATATGACTTAAAACCTAAGCTTAAAACTTTATGCCAAACAAAGGGAATAAGGGAACGCAACACGCGGGCGTGTTGGAGGGTCTGCCATCGTGTGGCCTGAATCCGAAACATATGTACACATGTACATTGCCAAAGCAAGTGCTACCATCTACCGTTCTCGTCGGTACGTTTCCTTGTGCATAG
Organism: Cydia splendana; assembly: GCF_910591565.1. Lineage (NCBI taxonomy): Eukaryota > Metazoa > Arthropoda > Insecta > Lepidoptera > Tortricidae > Cydia > Cydia splendana. The sequence continues at coordinate 9,444,824 of NC_085987.1, read as the reverse complement.
TATTAGGTTCTGCCATCTTGTGGGCTACATCGGAAGCATAAACGACACATTTACGCCTCGCGCCAAAAATCTGACGGCTCCTATGCTGCCCCCTATAGTTCATGCACGGGGCCTATACGTCATAATTTCATTGAAGTTTGACGTTTAAAATAACACTTGCACTGCGTGTGGTATCAAAATCTTTGCAGACTTCTTGGTGTAACTCTATTAGCGTGGGCAAAGACATATGTAACTCCGTATAAGATGAATAAAGTCTAGCAGACCCATTCGGATTTCGAGATAATCACAAGATCTTGAGACGATTTAGAGATCAACTAGATCTACATTAGATATCGACTAGATGTGACGAGGATATCTAAGTCATAACTTGTCGAAATCGTTCAAGAGGACCTCCAGAATCGCGGAAACTTCAAATTTGACATATCTATCTTACAAATATCTTTAAATTATCTACTTATCTACTTGTTGAAGTCTAGTAGAAATCTAATTCATTTTCCGAATCGAGCCGTAAGAAAAAAACGTGCCTCGGAAATCAAGAAAAAGTAATTCTCGGATAGATGGCACACACACCTTTGGCCTATGTTCGGCTAGATGGCGTTGACGACACTGTTATATATTTAACAATTTTAGCACATAGGTATCAGTGAATGAACATGGGTCAAAATGATATAAAAATAATAAAATCATTTATCCATAAGTATATATAATTTTTTTCGATAGTTTTAAAGTTTTCATTTTGAGTTTTAGTCGTGTGTCGATAGATGGCAGTAAATTTACTGTGACTTCAAAATTTACTATGACAGGACCCCTCTATACTATCTATTCTCTTTGGCGTGGGATATTTTGGGCTGCCTGGCATGAAATAGAATGTAGCAGGATCCGTATGCTACGTCATACCGTTGTTTAATACATGTTACACACGCCGTGTGCAAGATTAAAGTGCCATCTATTATTAATTTCTTGGGGGATACAACCAGATTTATTATTATTTACTGTTTATACTCGTATATAAAGTATATTAAAAAAACAATACTAGTTGATGTCCAAAAAGAATATAATCACTATGTTGTTGTCTTGCAAAAGTATAAAAAGAATATATAACGTCACCTTTGTCACTGTCAACAAAAACACCAATGGCATTCCCATAGTTTTTATCGTGGTTTTATCAAAATCCGGAGCGTCACACAGCTAAATCGTTATGGCCAGACCACTGCGAATCGCCCTCGATTTCGCCCTAAGTATGTTGAATATACTTGTATCATAGAACACTTGACATGCTCGCTGTTCCACTACAGAAACTGTGGCAAAACAAAGATTTAAAAATCTTTGACGATTTCCTCGGTTATATTTTATGTAACAGTATCATTCGGTATCATTTAAATGTGCGTCATTTGTATGTATATAAACACGACCAAATACTAGCAGAGCGACTCAGGGTCTCATAAATACTTGAGAACGACTCAAATTAGAAACTGTGTTGAGATATTTTTGAGCATCCTGCGTCTGATGGCGCCTGCTGTTTGAAAATAGTTAAACCAGAATTTGTTTTGTTGCAGTTTCTATAAAGACCGTGAGAGGACCTTTTTCAAATTTCTGGTATTTCGCTAAAAACCGGATCGCCGAGACTGCCGCTCGTCCTATAGTTGATAACAGTGTGATAGAAAAATTAGAAAATGGCCTCTCCAGAACGACAGACTTTTTAGTTTCTAAAATGGGAGTATTACGAGATCAGCAGTTGGAAGGAGAAAAAGAGTACTTAGAAAAAGAATTAGAAAAAGTTAATGAAAAAATAGGAAAATCCTCAAGGTCTACTTCTTCATCGTCTTCTTCCAAGTGCGACTAGTGTCATAAAAATGTGGACCCTCACTGTCCAATCGAAAATATTGTAATTGTAACACAATACTGTAGATTACTACACAATTTGTAATAGATAAATAATTTTAAATGTAACATAGATATTATACTTCTTTACTAAAATATTGTCTTTTCTTTTCAAGATGTATGCGAATCCGCAAAACCATGTGTCTCCCAAGCATGGCAATACGCCAAAGTAGAAATGATACCACCAATGACACAAGCTTTTTTTCAAGGAATCGGCGGAAAAACTATAGAAAGATTTGCAGGTGCTGTCGGTAATGGTATGATTTCGTTTCTGCGAGCGTTTGTAACCGCTATTGACGCTGCTGCCGCTCAAAGGAAAATAGCACTAGAAAGGGCACTTAAGGACAAGCAAGAAAAAGCTGTGGCGGAAGCTAAACTAGCGGCAGAAGAAAAGGCCAAAGCTTTAGCTGCTGCAAAAGCAAAACAAGCTGAAGCAGCAAAAGCTCAAGCAGTAAAAACAAAACCTGCTGAAGAGAAGGTCAAGCCTAAATCAGCTGAGCCTGCAAAAGCTGATTCTAAAACATCACCCGCAGTTAAAGCTGCTCCAAAACCAGATCCAAAAAAACCCGACCCGAAAAAATCTGAGGTTAAAAAACCCGAGGCCAAAAAACCTGAGGTTAAAAAACCTGAGGTTAAAAAGCCTGAGGCCAAAAAACCTGAGGCCAAAAAATCTGAGGCTAAGAAGCCAGATCCACCGAAGGGAAAGAAGTAAGCTGCATGATTGGCCAGAGTTGGTAAATGGTTGTAAATGTTTATTTTAAAGTATTAAATTTGTAGTTCTGAAAATAAAGAACCTCAGTGCATCTGGCCCTGTGACATCAGGCACGACAGTACCTACAGATAGGGTGAGAGATGAAGGATGGACGTCGACATGCTTGCTCTTCCTCTTGTGTATTTTTTTCCTACCTAAGAATGAATCATTTCACCAGTGTTTTATCAGACATATTTTATGAATTAACTTGCAATATTTTTACTGATGATTTTCTGTTGTATGCTAATAAACAAATGTTTTCTTTGTATTTAAGTCTATTATTACCTACCTTTGTGTAATTTTATTTTATTCAATTATGTAACAATTCAAGATTTCCACTCAATTATCTCCTCAAAGCAGCTTTCATATTTTACATATTTGTGTTTTCTGTCATACCGGTCGGTACAAGAGGTCGCTGCCGGTCGCTATCAAGCTTAAAAGTAGTCGCGTCTTTTCATTTGTAGTCTCTACTCTTTCGCACTCATGAAATTATCGTGTACGCCAACACTACGTATGTTAGAATTAGACCAAGAAAAGTCTTCAACGATTGTGATAGCGGGCCAAAAGCAGACGTAGTGCAAGTGTTATTTTAAACGTCAAACTTCTATGAAATTCTGACTTATAAATAACGCTTGCAATGCGAGTGCTATCAAAATCGTTGCAGACATATCTTGGTCTAACTCTAGGAGCCTTTTTCTAGATCTGTTCTGTGAAATCATGATTTAATAACCATATTATATAAGTGACAAGGGGAGGGCGCAGATAACCGAGCGAGATGTTTTTGAGTATGGAGGGTAGAGTTGGGGTAGAGGTAGTTTTGCGTTTCGTTGGGCAACAATAAATTGGGTTTACCTACATAGAAAGTTAAAACGTGTTGTGTTGTGTTAACTAAACTATACTTACTCATAAAGTCTGTGCGGAAAGAGAAGAGTCGTGGCAGAAACGGGAACTAACATTTTCAATTTTATATGGCAATCAAACCTTTGACACCTGTCTTGTAAAAAGTAAACAAACTTCTGTCATTGTATATTTTTACGAATAAAAACCGCAAGTTTCATGCATAAAATAATTTTCACAACACGATAAAACCGTACATAAAACCACAAGCAAAATTATATTTAACATTGTTCGGTTTTGTCAGCGGGAAGAAAACGGCTAAAAGCCGACTATCGACTTACAAAAAGTCGCGGAACCTGTTTCCGCTATTCACGGGTATTGATGTTGTATTTAATATTAAATAATTACCTATTTAATAAGCCCCCTAAGTAACTTGTCTCCGGTACATAATCGGTAAGTATATTCATTCAAAATATATTAATTTTCATAAATATGCAGGTCATTCATGATCTTTAAAATAACTGACAAATAGTCTTGATACTTGCCATTTTATGCATATTTATATGTACATTTTTTTCAGGATTGCGTAAAAGTACCTACGGTATCTCGAATAAAAGACCGCTAAGTAGGTGATATGCAATAATTCGTAATCTACGTGCCGGATTCAAGCACATCCAGTTCAGATGAAGATAGTTCTATGAGTGTCCCTGGTTGTTCCGAAGTTAGCTCAAACATTGAATATTTTAATTCAGACTTCGATTACAAAGAATAAAACTATTTCTAATAAAATATTTCTTTATTTGTAAGTTCGTTTACTAGGTTCTGTTAGTTACGACATTATATTTCATTTAGCACTGACTTTTCGGCGAAGTAAAATATCGTGTGATGAGAGAACCGGACATATCCCAATAAGGCCTACCTACTTATGCACTATTTTTATTCATATTCATATTTATTATTAATAATGTACACATACATTACAAGTCAAGTTTACAATGGGTGAAATATATCCCAGATAGTAAAATTACAGTTCTATTGCCCAATTTCTACCCGATCTACCCGGTTTTGTATTAAAATAACTGTTGGACTGCACAGATTAGGCAGTACATAAATGAGACTATCTTGTTTGGTACTTACTAAAATTACAGTTGTATTGGGCAGATTCTTAACTAGTTTTAGCAGTTTTGTCAATCGCACTGTCACTTTTTAGTATCTGAGACATAAAAACAAGTGTGTTTTAAAAAGAAAACTAGTGCCTGCGCTAAATCAGGGGATTGAGTTGACGAGCCGCCACCACCACCAGGCTCCGTTTAGTAAGCCGTGGTAAAAAACCGGAACAAAAGGGATTCAAGTGTCATGACCTTTAGTGTCGTACTATAATCTCGTGACCAGTGTTGTCAGCATAGCAAAAACCATAAAATAGCACTGGCGCGCCCTCAAATCCCACGACTCTTCTCTTTCCGCACAGACTCTACCGCTGATGCTTTGAGGCCTTAGTTAGAGCATTCAATAACTGGAACTAAATGCTCTAAGTTTGAAACCTTTTAGGGGATATTACTGCAATGTTCTGCCGCCAGAGTACCTACAGAACTAAGCTAGCTAGTAAACCATAGAGTAACTTATACATACTGTGCATTAAACTGTTTTTTGACAAGTTTTCATAGACAATAAAAATAATAAAATATGACATTGATGCATCTAGGCGGTTTGTTAACAAGGGCCTATCGGGAAACGCGAAAATCGAAATTTAGTTATCTGCCTTTTTATCGCTCGAATTTGCAAGAGTGATAGAGAGGTTAGATAACGAAATTTGGATGTTCTTGTTTCGCGGTAGACCCCCAGATTGTGATAAATTGTGGTAGTAGCACCACCTACGCAGAGTTTCGCGTAATATTCCCTATTAAATTATAAAATTAAATAATAATAAAATTAAGTGACATATAAATTGACACATTGTCACATATACTCGCGTACTCGTATATTGTTTCACTGAGCCCTGTCGTGTGGTTTCAAAAGATACATATAATTATATTTTGAAAACGTTTAAAAATAATTTAATCTGTTACCATTGCAATAGGTAGGTATGTCTGCACACGCGAAATCCATAGTCGGATCATTTCGTAAGTATTAATTATTTCAACGTTTTTTCCTCGACCTCAACACAAGTATGTTACATACCTTTGCCATGTTATCATTATTACGTTGAATTTGAGGTCACCATCCTGAATGATAAAAAGTGATTATGATTAACATAACTATGTAGTTATGTTATACCTAACAAGTTTTCCCATGAGACTTACAAAGCTCTGGCGAGCGTAGGGGACGTTTCGTCCACTCTCGACTCTGGATTTTTTTGCAATGTTGTGGTTGATTTGATTGCATTGCATGGAGAAATTTGTTAAATTTATGACATTCGGGATCACGACCCCAATATCATCAAGCAGCTACCTTCCTATTATTTTTTCGACTACGACAATGCTAAAAGGTAGGGTTATGAACTTATGATATGATTATAGCAGCCTATATGCATGTGATATTTATATTGTATTGGGTGGATGCAAACGTAAAGTTCGTATAAGTAATGGATGAATGTTAATAAGCGGAACAAATAAAGCCTGTGGTGGTTATATTAATATATTGATTGAATCGCTTTCGCCTATTATTTTAGGAAGCCGCATGCAAATCGTTTATGAACTAGCAGAAGTATACAAGGGTGAAGCTTTAAGAAACAGAAAATTAAGCCAACTTATGGAGCTTATTAAAGGTAACGCAATGTAGTCCCTGGTGTTCACTTAATTATACGGCAAATGATGATGATGGAATTTCCTTTTGCAGAGTTGCTCCTTTTGACTCACTGATTGATTTTCGAAGGGGAGTCAATCGAATTTTGACTTAAGTGGGGGTGCCCCCCGAAATTTGTAAAAAATAAAGTTTTGCTATGTGGTCAAGTTTGGTATCATTTTCGTGTAACTCAAGGATGCTAAATTCGTTTCTGATATATATGAAAAAAATGAAAAATAAAATATTTCTATTTTATTTTTTTCCGAATAAAAGCCGATATTTTTCTTATTTTAATATGCACACAAAAAATTAAAAAAAATCATTAAAAAGCCCTACTATTTCTCGTTATAAAAAGTGTACATATGGCATATTTATTTTACATTAATGTGACCAAAAAAAATTAAATGTAGACCTACTTCCGACTACTCATTGAACAAGATACAACGATGTGAGCTACAGCTAAGCAATAGGGAATATTAGGCAAAGCTCTGTGTAGGTGGCGCCACTAGATATACAGTAAACAAAGCTCTATATCTCTATGGAAAGCTCGTTGACATCATCAATGACACATCATGTCATGGTGTCATGTTGTCATGTCATAAACAAATAATTAGTAAAAGTGAAAAGTAATTAAGTAAATTATTATAATAGGTACATAATTTTAATAATCATATTTAATTACTTTTACTGTGAATATGGCGCCCTACGGTTATTTAAAGGTCGAAGAACTTAAAAAGCTGCTGCGTTACATGTTGTTGTATTAAAACCAGGCATATAGTTTTGCAACTGTGGGTTATCTACACTATTTTCTTGCGCCATAACATAATCAACACCACAATCGAATGCTGCTGTCTCGGATGAACATTTAGAAAGGGAGCTAAGTCATCAGAGTTCTCAACATGTGTAACCATTAATTTTCATTTCGCCTCACTCGCTTCAGCCTGTTCTCGCCTTTGATTAGATATTATAACTTCCGTTTTAGTCCACTGAAAGATGGAAGGCCCAGGTTCCCTTCTTTAAAAAGCGCCTGGTATTACATAATCCTGAAAATAATAACGAGAGTTTAGGTTATGCTCAGAATAAAATTGGGTAGTAAATGTGACGGTTATTCTATTATTTCGAAATTCTTACCTGAAAAGTTTTCAGATGCAATGAAATCTTCGGATTTAAAATGTGCTGAACATATCTTTGAGGTTTACGACGTACTACCGCTTCCCACAGCTTTCATACACTTTGGTCTTTCGGAAATGAATGATTCCCTTGATTTCTACAGCCAAATACGCAGCACTGATGCATTATTGTATTAACATATCTTGTAAGTATTAACCTTATTTTAAACTCAAATTATATTAATATATTTAGCAATTTTATTTTAATCCCGTTTTGAAAGACTTGTCAAAATTTTCAAAAAACTGTTTACTATATGGATCGGTGATGCCCTCTGGCGGAAGAACAATGCAGTAATATTCCCTATTCATGGCGTTTGATGATGATGAGATCCTTTTTTATTATACATAGTGAGTCCTTAGAACCCTTAGTTTAGATTATTTTAGGAAGGAGATCCACCTTGATTTTTGATACAGTCGGGATGAAAGGTGGGGTGATTTGTCCCATACAATCATAAATTTACGCAAGCACCTGTTTAGGTTTCTGCATATATGACATTTTGGAGTAAATTAAAAGAAAACAAAAAGAGAAATGGACTAATAGTTACATTATTTCGTATTTAAAAGATTTAACTCCTAAAATAATCTAATCTAAGGGTTCTAAGGACTCACTATGTATAATAAAAAAGGATCTCATCATCATCAAACGCCATGAATTGCTTAGCTGTAGCTCACATCGTTGTATCTTGTTCAATGAGTAGTCGAAAGTAGGTCTACATTTAATTTTTTTTGGTCACATTAATGTAAAATAAATATGCCATATGTATACTTTTTATAACGTGCGTATAATTTTTTGTGTGCATATTAAAATAAGAAAAATATCGTCTTTTATCTGAAAAAAAAAATAGATGTTTTTTATTTTTCATTTAGTTTTAAATTATTTATATGAATCCGTATAAATTAAATATCAGAAATAAATTTAGTATCCTTGATTTACCCGAAAATGATACCAAACTTGCGCACATAGCCAAACAAAACTTTTACAAATTTCGGAGGGCATGGGCACCTTAAGTCAAAATTTTGCATTAAAAATCCGGTTGGCTCCCCTTCCTAAATCAATCTGTGAGTCAAAAGGAGCAACTCTGCAAAAGGAAATTCCATCATCATCATTTGCCGTATATCACACTTTTTTGTCGTGAGCGCCACGGACTAATGCATGGTCAATGGCGTCAATGCCCTAAGTTTTAGTGAAAGTAGAAATTTAAAATATATGATACTGCGTTATACATGTTTAGGTGTGCAAAATTTCAGCTCGTTTTGATACCTAAGTAATTTTGATACCAAAAAAAAAATCAGGTAAATTTTTCCTTTTGCTCCTCTTGCTAGCAATTCACGAGGAAATTACCGACAAAGCTTAATTTATTGTACATGGTCAGTATATAGGGACATATACATATCAATGTACTGTAGGTATCTTCATCTTTATCTCTTCAATTTTATTTTATAAAGTACCTATTAAAAGCAATTGAGATAGAGACAATTCATTATCCAATTTTGTTGTTCGTTATAGTCCCCACGGCCAATTACATAAGTAGTAATGATAATAAGTTTGTATTATGTACTTACCCACATTATAACTTCTTACCTACATTTCTAAAAATAAATTCAGAGAAAACCAAACTCTTGGCCATCGTTCATCGTTTTAAGAATTAATTCGTGAACCTTCCACACACACTGGTAATAGGTAGTACAAATATTTTGGTACTAAGCAGAGAAGACGGAGCGTGCGGCGAAGTCAGAGCTGGCAGCAAAGCTGCGGGTTGCTAAAGGATATTACACGGTAGAAATGGCACCCCCATCATCTGCAGGTGAACTGAAGGTTTGAATAACTTCTACAACACTATTTTAGATTTTTAGATTGGTACGTACAATACAACACGATTATCGATTATCTTATTGTATTTAACTGTCACTTAAAAAATTAAGTTTTTAACTCATATATTGGTACTTAGGTACTTCTTTTAAACAACAACTTTTTTGTATGAGTAGGTAAGTTCTCCCGCGTGGCGATGAGAACAAATATTCAGACCATGCGAAATCGGGAATACATCATTATTAATTATGTTATATTTGCCTCGATCCGAAAGCCGATGTTAACTTGGTCGTTGTTTACATTTTACAGCAACTCAAAGAGGAGATCAATATGGTTAGAAAGTTTATGAGTTCTAAAGGATACAAGGACCTCACTGTGAAGCAAGCTTGGCTTTTGTTCCTCGTCGGAATCGAAGTTGGATTGTGGTTCTTCTTGGGCGAAACTATTGGCAAGTTCCACATCGTTGGTTATAAAGTGTGCCCTTAACTCAGTAGGTACTGGGATGACTATTTTCTTCAAAATTCAGTCCAGAAAGCTACCAGTTGGAGTTACAATTTTTGACACGAACTTCAGCAATACCATGACTAGCACACATTGTAGTCACCCTGGACAGTTAGGTAGGTACATAGTTTGTGCCCTTGTCCGGAACGATATTTATGGTATTTACATGCCCTATTCAGATTATAACACACACGAAACAGAAGGACTGTAACTCATATACACATATGATATGAGTTACAGTCCGTCTGTTTCAGTCCCTTTAAATCGATTTAAACGTATGTGATTTTATATTTATAGATTTAACTTGTTGACGTCTTGTTTATCTCAATGAGTCAATGTTTATTAATAAATTTGCCAATGTAAATTGAAACCTCTAGTCTAGATTTTTTCAATTAGTTGTTGTACCTACCTATGCCTTCCTATAACATGACACGGATCAGCTACTACATTAATAATACGGAGAGCTATCCCTACAAAATGGTTAAAGATTTTAAGAATAATGAAATTTATCTAGTGTGTTTACTATACTATCCTTGTTAGCTCAGGTAGGTAATGCTAGATTCGAGCGTCTAGTTCTTACGTCTTAGAAGTTTGCATATTCATTCGTTTGTTTTACATAACATACATAATTATGTTTAGGTCATTTATCAATTGAAAATCGTTACCTTGCTCAGCTTACACCCATATTGCATTATAATTATCTTGCATATTGCAAGTGAAGGATCTACTTTAATACTTTGAGTAAGTAAAGTAGGTATCATTAAGTTAACAAAAAAAAACATTAAGTACCTATAAATTAAGCAAGTAGCTACCTACAAATTATTTTATCAGTAGGTATTTATGTTGTAACTACCGTTATGCCCCCTTGTTTGATGTTTTTATTATTATTAGAGTAAGGAGCTTTTAAAGAATTGTATGTTTTTCTTTCGCTCCTGTCGACTCTTATAATAATCAAAAAATCCGAAACAGTCAAACGAATGGCCATTTCGTAGATATGGTTATAGTGTAAATAACATTATTTGCGGTATTTGACACATTATGACTGACGTATATAGAGATGCAACTAACGCAAATCGATTGTCACAGCAAGCGATTACGATTGGATGGCACGTAGACTGAGGTATCGAATTGTGACGTATAATGAATTTTTATTTGAGATTTAAATAAAGCTAGAATTATATGGTTTTCCCGCAAGCTACCGGTCGGTCGGTGTATTTAATACACCGACCGAGTAGGTCGCACCCATTGTCAAAATTGAAACTAACTGGGGATCTATTTTAAAGTTTATTTATGTTATTTCTGTGTCAAATTTGTTGTCCGTTAAGTGACGATAAATATATCCATATTTACAGTTAATTATCCACTTTTTCCTTATTTTTATTAAAAGAAAAATGAAAAATTCATATCGATTTACTTAGACGACTACCGATTCATAACGGTGGTGTCCGGCCAACCCTAAAATTAAAAAAAAAAAGACGTAGAACGTAAACGTTCGCAGTGCAGTTGTTTTCCTTTGTGATTTCGATGTGCAAAACATTTTACGTAGTATTGCTGTTGTGAGTGACAGACGTCAAATACCGCAAATAATGTTATTTACACTATAATATGTTTGCAATAAATTGTGTTAAAATATGTTCTATAATGTATTGACAATAGCATAGAGAAATAAATAGTAAGACAAAGAGTTCTCACTCCATACATCAGTTTTGGTACCAAAAAGACTATTATTTTCATAGTCGACATCTAGTATCGAGTAGCGGAATTATCAGTACTGCTACTTGACAATAGATGTATATAGCACCGACCGGAAAGTCTTATGTTGTTGAGCATTAGCATTAGCATGTCGAGCACTAGTACGTTTACCTTACATTTCGCTGGTTTTGTTCACACACCGCCGTAAGACGTATGATTCGGTTAAATTGTGTTTTTTGAAAACAAATTATAGCCAGCATTCAATGAATGTACTTAATATTGTACTTATACTTTCCCCAAAAAATTAAAAAAATCTGTCAACCGGGACATATTTCATGCTAAAAGGGGGGGTTACGTCAGGAGGAGGGGACACTAGTGTGCGTAAAGCACCATACCCAAAGCTATCATACTACATTCATTGAATGCTGGCTATAATTTGTTTGTCTTCCCCATACATTAGAACATAACTTGACCGGCTACCAGGTAAGTGAAGTGAAGAGTGTGGTAAAGTGAACCGGTTGCGTTAATTCGTCTAAAACCTTATAAAAAAATCCAGTAAATGGTCATTACCTCCCCGAGGTCACGGCCATGACCATTAATGAATAAGCGATGATCGAGCGAGCTTCATCACGATAAACGATTGCATTAGGTAAACAGATCGGTGATTTACAAAGATTTTCCTTGAATTAAAATTATCGTAATTCGATTGCATAATGTCATGGATTAACATTAGCAAATCGTAAAGCTTGCTGTGTCGTCAATGCAATGATGTTGTAATTAATAAAACCGTGATCAAAAGAAAATAAACTTAGTTTAATAAAGTTATAGTTATTTGTACAACAAGAGATCAAAGTTTGATATTTCTTCGAGTGCTTATTTTGAGTCCCGTGCAAGCGAAAGATTCTATAATAGATTCACGAGCGTAGCGAGTGAATCTAATTTAGAATCTTGAGCGTAGTAAGGGATTCAAAAGCGCACGAGATGTAAATAACTTTGATCTCGTGTAGTACACAAAATTTTTCACCCTAAGCAGTGAGAACATAACTAGAGGGACAGAGATAATAGAACCCAAGTAAGTATATCGAACTTGTATTAGACCCCGCATGTTGAAATGACATTTGACTATAAAGGTCACTTGAATGTCATTGTGCTCACTGAGTGAGACAAAATGACTCAGTGAGCAAAATCGCATTTTGCTCACTGTTTTTAAGAAGCAAAGTACCCTTGTTCGAGCTGCTGAGGTGAAAAAATCTTTTCAAGTGAAAGTTGGCTATGGAACATGACAAATTTTATATCCAAGGGGTTTTCTTGGTCCGAATTAAAACTTAACTAGACAGGGCAGAAATAAGTCAACGATAAAATGGGTATTTATATTCGTGTTAGGTATACAATACACTCTACTGAACGAACACTGGCCTTATGCGGCCTCGAGCCCTCAACTCGAGGATAGCCACGGCACAGAATAAATAATAGTACTATGTACAGAAGACTCACTCTCTAACAAAACGCGTCTGTTACGATCGACAGATATGGCCGCTAGGTGGCGACAGCGCTACGCGCGGCTTATGGCTAGCCACCAAAATTGGTGTGGAACGGATGTACTTTTAACTACCTGTAGAAAAGCGACGAAATCGCGGAGTGAGCCACGCCTGGCCACGGCAAGCTACAATACCTATACCTACCTACCTACAGGTCCTACATCCACCTCATTTTTTGAAGGCAGCATAGGAGCCATTCGGCTTACTGTCTGTATGTTTGTAAGTATATATTCAGCCCAGAGCTTTTATAATGATTTTCTGTTTTTAGGGTTCCGTACCCAAAGGGTAAAAACGGGACCCTATTACTAAGACTCCGCTGTCCGTCCGTCCGTCCGTCCGTCTGTCACCAGGCTGTATCTCATGAACCGTGCTAGCTAGGCAGTTGAAATTTTCACAGATGATGTATTTCTGTTGCCGCTATAACAACAAATACTAAAAAGTACGGAACCCTCGGTGGGCGAGTCCGTCACACTTGTCTGGTTTTTTTTATTAAAATTATTAGCGTAGCAAAAGAATCCGTTACAAAAAATGACAAGTCCCGGAGTACCCGCTACTACGCGAAGTACTAGCTAAGTCAGTAAGCGGGCGAGGTGTTCAAAATTACCTTGAAACGATCTTATTATCTTAACAATAAAGTCGCGTCAAGATCTATTTGAACACCTGGCCCCCTTAGCAACTTCTGCTGCTGACTGTACCTACTACGTGTAGGTTTACCTACATATATAGCAAGACCCGTTATTGACCCGTTATTAAGATATACACTGAGAGAGACCTACCTACATATCGTGACAATTTGAAAAAAAAAAATACTTTGGTAGCCTAAATAAAAAAAATCATGCTTACCAAAAAAAATTACTGAACACCAAAAAAATAAGGCCTATAATTACAAAAGTACCACCGTTTTAATTAAGACTGCACTTCAAATTGTATTCGAATACCAAATATATTGAATGATCACCAAAAATCATTAATGATCACCAAATCCTGAAGACCTTATTCACCTAAATAAACCACTATGATTACCAAAAAAAATATACATATCACCAAATAAAGTAAAATGATGCCAAAATTACTAGCCCCTCCCGCTCAACCCCCCTACCCCGCACCGCATACCTACCTAACCTAACCTACTTTTCTAGTAGCATACTGAAATGCTACTAGAAAAGTAGGTTAGGTTAAGTTTGAACTGCTATGCTAGGTTAGCACTGCGACCCTTACAGAAACGAAATGCTACTAGAAAAGTGGGTTAGGTTAGGTTTGAACTGCGACCCTTACAGAAAAGAAATGCTACTAGAAAAGTGGGTTAGGTTAGGTTTGAACTGCGACCCTTACAGAAAAGAAATGCTACTAGAAAAGTGGGTTAGGTTAGGTTTGAACTGCGACCCTTACAGAAAAGAAATGCTACTAGAAAAGTGGGTTAGGTTAGGTTTGAACTGCGACCCATACAGAAACGAAATTCTACTAGAAAAGTGGGTTAGGTTAGGTTAGAAAAAGGTGACGAAGTGGATTAATTAATTTAATAGGATAAAGATATATTAAATATTTGCACATTTTAAATTAAAATGTGGTTACAATTTTGGTGGTCATTTACTATTTTTGGGTTTACAATGATTATTTTGGAGTCATTTGCTTTAATAGGATAGCAAGATTTAAAAATTTGGTTATAATTTTACATTAAAATGGAGTTCTAATTTTGGTAATTGTTTACTATTTTTGGGTTTACAATGATTATTTTGGTGTCATTTTATTTAATAGGATAGCAAGATGTAAATATTTGGTTATCATTTCACATTAAAATGGGGTTTGAAATTTGGTAATCATTTACAATTTTTGGGTTAATAATGATTAGTTTGGTGTCATTTCCTTTAATAGGATAGTAAAATGTAATATAATTGGTAGGTAATCATTTCACATTAAAATGGTGTTATAATTTTGGTGATCATTTATTATTTTAGGGTGGTAAAGTAGATTTTGGTGATCATTTATTATTTTAGGGTGGTAAAATAGATTTTTTTGGTATTAAATTTTACTAAATCTGGTGAATAGTTAAATAGCAGCCAAAAAAAATGTGGTAACTATGTATGAGATGCACACAGACTAACTGCGTTTTAACTTTGAGTAGCAATGCGAAATACGAGATTTTTTCAAAGTAGTGACGATATACTTACCAGAGAACTAAAGGTAGGTACTACCATTAATTTTTCATACATATACTGTTTGTGTATGTAAATTTATACCGTTTAAAAAATCCAGTTCAGTATTTAAATATCCGCATCAGGACCGCTTCCCAAAAGAAGCGTTCCCTAAATATCTGAGGCCTACCGCGAACCACGTTCGACGGGTTGCCTCTCTGACGCACTTGTAAATTCGTACGTAAGTGTGACAGGCGGGAAGCAACAAGTCGAATGTGGTTCGCGGTAGGCCCTCAGAGAGGCTGGGCTATAACCGCGAAAATCGAAGTTCGCAAATTGCGGGCATTTTTCTCTGTCACTCTTATTACGCCTTCCTTGGAGTAAAAGAGAAAGATTCCGTACCAGATGTTCCGTACCATTACGTCCATTACGCAAAAAAACGTCAAAAAAAATACGTTTGTTGTATAGGAGCCCCACTTAATTATTTATTATATTCTGTTTTTAGTATTTGTTGTTATAGCGGTAACAGAAATACATCATCTGTGATCGCATGTCAACTGCCTAGCTATCACGGTTCATGAGATACATTCATGAAATGCATGGTGACAGACAGACAGACGCATACCCTTTGGTTACGGAACCGTAAAAATGGAAAATCTTTATCTGCCTTACTGTGCCGCTCTTGCATAGGTATTCGAGCGACAGAGAGGGGCAGATGCCGTTCATCGATGTTTCGATTGATGTCGGCGATAAGTCCGGAGTTTAAAAAAAAGTGGATAGCAAGAACTCGAATCGTAATAAATAGAGATGCCCCGATTAGTGGTTTTGGCCGAATACCGAATATTCGGCCTCTCTCTCGGCCGAACCGCCGAATATTCGACGACCGCATATAACTATGGCATACCATTTAGTACATTTAGAACATTTTTCGCCAACAAAGCACAACGTTTGCTAAGATTTTTTTTTATTGCTCAGAACTAGTGCATGTAGTCAGAGCTTAGAGCATTTAATAACTGGAGTCGCCTTTAAGAGACCGCGAACCATTTCGTCCTTTCGTTCGTCTATTTGTCTCGTCTAATTTCGTCATAACATAATCCAAATACCTATGCAAGAGCGACAGAGAGGCAGGTAACGGAATTACCATTTCCTAGCCAAGTGATAGGTAATCGTTGATAAACGCCAATCGAAAGTGAAATAGTATTTTATACAATCGTGATATAATAGAGAGTTTTTCAGTCGAGTACCGTGTTTAGACAACGAAGCTTGCTGAGTTGGCTAAGTAAGGTACGAGATTGAAAAGCTTGATTATATCACTATTGTATACAATACTTTTTCTACGCGTCAACAAAAATAATTAGAGATGCACCGGATATTCGGTTACTATCCGGTATCCGGCCTATCCGGGCACTATTTTAATATCCGGCCGGATACCGGATAGTGACCTACTATCCGGCCGGATACCGGATAGTAAATTGGCCTGATTTTGGAGTAAACAAGTTGGATTTAAGGAACAGTCACGGTCAGAATCGTACTCTTTTATTATTTGGAATCTTTAAACATTCCACTGACTTGCACGCGCACTCATTTTGAACCTAAAGTTCGTTTTTTTTAGCATTAGAAAGAACTTGAAAGAAGGTAAGCGATCTTGACATGTCTTTTAATTGAAAAACGCTTTTTAAAAATCAGTAACTATTACTTATGAAAGCAGAAGAATATAAATGGTCGTATTAGATTCATAATTGTTACATATTTGCCCTAACTTATTTTTAAAAATAAAAAGACACATCAAGATTGTTTACCTTATTTCTAATGCTAAAAAAAACGAACTATAGAAATGAGTCCGCGTAACGTTCACTATACTCGTACTAGGAAACGCGCGGTCAACCCCTGCACAATGCGCACATGAAAAAGTCTAGTGTCCGACCGAAACATGTTTTTTTGCCGAAACCGAAACCGAAACCGAAGGTTCGGCTTTGGCCCCAGTTTCGGCCGAAACCGAACCTTTTGCAGACTTGTTAAAATCGTTGAAAATATGTCATAAATCCGCCTTTTAGAGGAGAGGCCAATTCATAGAAACTACCTTATTTAAGATTTTCGTAGGACCCAAAAGGTTTATACCGACAAGTGGTATTGTGGTCTACTGATTATCAAAATGCACGTTGTCGCTTCTTTGGAATGAGTTTTTATGACGTCATAAA
The DNA here is from genome assembly GCF_910591565.1 of Cydia splendana. Classification (NCBI taxonomy): domain Eukaryota; kingdom Metazoa; phylum Arthropoda; class Insecta; order Lepidoptera; family Tortricidae; genus Cydia; species Cydia splendana. Next base: position 9,427,534 of record NC_085987.1, on the reverse strand, counting down.
GACGGCAGTACTAACTTATTAACTTTTTTCTTTTAACCATACCATGTGGGGTACCAAATGAAAGGGCTTTGTGAGTAGATTACAAAAATGTAACATACTATAACATTTTCACTACTTGGTCTAACAAATAAGAAGAACGTCAAAAAATCACACAATGCAGAGTTGATTTTGAACTGCTCTACATTGAAAACTACTAAATGGATTCTGCTCTACATACCAAGTGACTCTAAATATCCTCTATGTAATGTTCAAAAATAATTAGCCAGTAATATTAAAAAATAAGAGAAATAGGTACATCAATTTGAATAACAGTATAATTTTCTGTTATGGGAAACTTCTAGAATACTATGTTCTTCACTGAAAACATACCATGTGATATGTTAAATTAAAGCGATGTATGAGTATATTACAAATATATAACATAATATTAGGCCAATCAAATTAGATCCAAAATAAGCGTTTTGAAGAATTAATTCCCAGCAAGCTAGAAATCATTTTAATTTTAATACCTTCATTAGGTCATAAATTCGTATAATCCGAGTTTGCTCCATCCCAGGAGGTGTGGATGTAGAAAGAACCCACTCGATGTAGAAGGAACCCACCGTCAAAATCAATGCTACTACCAGATTTTGACACGATTTTACAAAAAAAAAAGAAATTCAAAGTGGCGGCCATTTTTTACAATCTTTGACTACGAACTCATATTAAGGTATCTTTCAGATCGTGATGATTAGAGCAAATTTTCAGTCGGACGTACCATTTTTGAACTACAAGCATAAAATTGAAAAATAGTAAAATTTTTTCCACAACCCCTGGAATGGAGAAAACTCGGATTACGCTAATTTAGAACCAAATGAAGGTATAAAGACGATTTCCAGCTTGCTGGGAATTAATTCCTGGAAAAAATCTTGGCCTAGGTATATACCATTTCCACTATTTAAGCGTTTAAATATATTTGTGATCTACTCACAAAGCCCTTTCTTTTCATACCCCACATGGTATGTTTTCAGTAAAAAAAATAGTATTTAGCAGTCTACTGTAACAGAAATTTATACTGTTATTCAACTTGATTGGATATATTTGGTTAATTATTTTTAGACATAGTAAAGAGAATATTCACAGTCATTTTGTATAAAATTTGGACTAATCCATTCATCCATTATCAATTTAGAGCAGTTCAAATTCAACTCTGAACTGTCAAATTTTTGAATGTTTTCCAAGGATTTGTTAGACCAAGTGGTGAACATGTTATACTATGTTACATCTTTGTAATCTACTCACAAAGCCCTTTCATTTGGTACCACACATGGTGTGTTTAAAAGAAAAAAGTTTACAACTTTGTACTGCCGACTTTATGACGTCACGACACCTTCCACCACTTTATGAAGCGACAACATGCATTTTGATAATCAGTAGACCATGCTGATCCCAACAATACCACTTGTCGGTATAAACCTTTTTAGTCAAACCTTTTTAGTCAAACTTCTATGAATTTATGACGTATACATAACACTTACACTGCGTGGGCTATCAAATCCGCTGCAGACTTTGTTTGGTGCGACTCTATTCCTCAACTTGGCCACTCCACTATTTACACATTAAGACTGCGTCGACCGTCCAGTGGCGTCTTGATTAGGGCAATTGTGTTTTCTAATAAAGCAATTAATTTATGTATACATAAATCAGTATATTAATATTGTTATCCTACTTGTTCTCCAACTTTTGATATTTGTCACATGTGTGGATTCATAGGACGAAGTACCATTTCGTAAGTTTCGGCCCGGCCGAAAGGTTCGGCCGTTTTTTGGCCGAAACCGAAACTACGGCCGACACATGATTTTTTGGCCGAAACTGGCCGAAACCGAAACCGAAACCGAAACCGAACCTTCGGTCGGACACTATGAAAAACCAAAATATAGGTATTGTTTCGCCGGCCGGAATATTCGGCGGCCGAATACCGGATATTCGGCCGATAGTCAGGCCGAATATCCGGTATCTGGTATCCGGCCAAACAACTATCCGTTGCATCTCTAAAAATAATACTTTAAACTAGTAGAATCATACAAACAAACCAAACCAAAAGCTAAGATACTCCAGCAGCCGCGATACCTTCATACTGGTACGCGCCCCGGCGGGCTGGTCAACGACACCTTCTCGTAACTCATGAGGCCCTGGTACTTGCTCCGCGGTAAATTCAATTTTTAGACAGTTGTTTTCTCGATTTCGGCGACCGTAGCCTATGGAGACTAACAAGCAACGCTAAGTGGTTTTCGTAGTCTATGGATGTTGCTATATTAAGGGTGTCACATGCGCGTTTTTGACTTATGGGGCAATTGTTTCTACTATACAACCTAAAATAAATAATTATTTTGAGCTATGGTTTTGTTTCGTCCTCTTGATCGCGGCGAGCTGTGATTGGTCAATTTCATTATAGTTGACTAAACTGTATCGAAATGAATATTATAGTTGAGTTGGGAGCCCATACATTAAAAATACCCAATTGCAGTTTGGTATAAGAAATCTTAATTCAAGAATTACAGTCGACGAGGAGAAAAAGAATGTAGGGAAGTTTATCACGTGACTTTTCGTTAAATCGCCGTGTGCCTGCTATACGGCCACAATTCAAAATTTTTAATTTTTATGGATTATTGCAGATTCGTATTCAAAATTGTTCAATTTACGACCTTATTTCGAGAGCCATAGCACAAAAGGTCTTTAAGAGCCTTTTTCTCACAAGTGGCCTTATGGATTTGACCATAAATTGTCAGACGATTCCCTGCAATACAGCCACTTGCCAGTCTGCCGCCTGCTCCCGCGGCGTTCGCACGTGAACTTGACGGCCCTTTTGAGTTGTGGCTATATAGCACACGTTTTAAATGAAGCTTTTGAGTTGCGTCCTAGAAAATAATAATTAGATAATGTTGCTGATTATAAGCTAGTTACACATATTATCGTGTACAGTGATCTTGTTCCTATCAAAGTTGATAAAATAAAGGGATTTTAACTATTTTGGTGTTTTTATTTATATTTGCATGGTAACCTTTATCCAATAATTTTGTGTTTAAATTTGGCCACATCCCAAAATCTTTGAAAAATGTGTCTGCAATACGGCCACAACTCTAAATACCTGTCTTTCGGGCCTTGTGTCTTAAAAAATATACATTTCTTTTAAAAAGTGGCGTGGTCATAAGGAGGGTTATATCATTCCGAGTAAAAAAAGCTAAATTTTAAATTCATAGACCTAAAACTAAAGGAGTAAGATCCTATTAAACACCCTGAACTATACTCTCACAACTTTGAGACGCGATTTCTCGAAAAAACGGTTTTTCGAGATGTGGCAGTGTAGCAGGCACACGGCGATTAATCTGTCACCCCGATACATTTTATTCGTTTCGATCGCCGCTTGTCGATGTACCTACGATTCTCATCTTAACTAGGCCCAGATTATAATATATATTCTCTTTGGCTAGGTCCCCTGATCTTTTTGAAAGGACGCTTCCTAACACTGTTCCGCTTGCTGTCAGGCCGTTACCAACATCAGTGTTGATAATTATCCAGGTAGGTCGTGCATTCTGCGATCTCACAGTGACCTACTTTACTTCCGCTAATACTCCGGCATAGGAATGAGCTCTCTGTCAATGCCGAGGTTTTGGGATGCAGGTGTGGGGTGGGTGCCTGCTAAAGTATGATTAAATCTAAAATATAGTGTACCTACCTACCTACTTTTAGAGGGTTTTTTAAGGACTTAAATACATCTACAATGTGCATGTGACATAAATCTTGAGTTCGAAAATCATTCGTAGGTACAGTCAACAGCAGAAGTATCGGTGAGAGCAAAATGATCAACTTTGTTTCCAAGCGAATATGAGATCATTTTGAAATCTTTTGAAATGATTAATTTTGATTGTATGTAGGTACCTACGTACCTAGGTATAGTATCAGGCAGATCGTACGCTTGTTTGCATAAAAAATATGTTTTAAATGTAACTACCTATACCACATAGCTACCTATGTTTTGGCACTATTCGGCATTGTGTAAACGCAATAAACGCATGTACCCACACCTACCTAATTGTAATTAGTCAGCAAAATAGGAATATCTTATATTTGTGGCGTGTTCATGTCATTTAATATCATATTTTTCATCATACCTACATATTTGCTCGTAAAATGTTTGTTTTGTTTTCGTTAACAACTTTGGCACATAATAATTAATAGTACCTACTACCGTACAGAAAGGAAACTTCCTACAAAAACGAAGTTTGACAGCGGTTCAGGGTCGAATCATGCTGTCCCTTTCTAATATATGGCACTATCCCTTTCGGCTATTTAGGGTTGTCAAAAATCAAGTGATTATCTTATCTGTGGTCGTCCACGCAAAAGGAAGTCAAGTGGTGCCAACCCTAATAATGCTCGGAGCAATGCTGAGCCGAGCGGAACCGAGTTTGGCCGAAGTCAGGAGTTTCGCACCCCTGACTTTGGTCACATCGCTCTTGTGCTGCCACTTCCCATGGTGTTGCGTGTTCGCGTAACATCTGCTTTATTCGGGCAAAAAAACAATGTGAGGAGGATTTATTCGTCTATATTTGCTGGAATAAGCCAAACACGCAAATAAGCGAACACGCGTTTCCGCCCGCTGATATCGGTTTTTGGCCACACATGAAAGGACGCAAATACCTATTTGCGTTCACGGTCCACACATGGCTCGCTCATAGTAAGTAGTAAGTTCAACATAGGTATGCGCGTTTTTCTGTTGGCGCCCCAAGTGTGAATGTCGTATTTGTGATGTTCGAGCTTCATACGAATATTTAGACAAACACGGCGAATACCTACACTACGCGAACACGCAACGCCAGGTGAAGTGCCAGCATTACACCGTAGTACCTAGGTTAATAATCGAATAAAAACTTAGCAGTTCGCGGCTATTGCACAAGACATTCACGCAGTTGATTCATAGAGGTGTAGACGTAAAAAGTGTTAGTAAAGCTAATAATACTAATAATTTACAAAGCTAAAGGCAGTGTGTTGAATTCGTTATAAATTGACCATATATAAAGAAAGTGATAAATCACGTAAAAACAAATTCATTTTGAGTTTATGAAATTATAGTTTTGCAATAACATTTTGGCTCATCGGTGTTTGTCAGTGTGCATCAGACAGATTGATTAAAAAAAAAACTTGACATTTGGACGTTTAATCTATCCATGCTACGTCATTTTATTCAAAATGGCGCTGGGGGTGCATTGCGGTGTTTCCGCAGAAACAAGTAGCCAAGAATTATGATTATAATGCACCCAAAGACTTTAAAACAATGATAGTGAGTGCGTCTTGGTAGTGTTCGTGTTCTAAACATATACCTGCCCTTACAGTTAGTCAGAGTTCTTTACACGTGTTTACATCGTAATGCTGCGGAGAGTTAACTTTTATTCGATATGTTTCGCATTCGGCCTCAGTGTATTGTTAATTCTTGCTGGAAGTCGATATACAGATAACACGAATAACCGTCCATACCCAGAAAGTCGCAGGAATATAAGGAACTTCCTGAGGATTGAGGATGGAGAAGAACTATTTCCGCAGCCCATTCCGACGAACCCTTACGACGGGTCACCGAACATTGACAAAATATTGGAGAAGGCTAGAGGAAAGATTAAACTTGAGTTATCAAATTACAATTTCACACATTCAGGGGCAAAAAAATTGGAGGACTTGCTTTTGGAATCGGGGGGTAAGCCTCTGCGGAGCCTCATTATATCGACATGGAGGTCTGGCACAACGTTTTTGGGTGATATTTTGAATGCAGTGCCTGGAAATTTTTACCACTATGAGCCATTTTTGAGCTACGATATAATTCAGATCAGAGGCCCACCACAGGCAGACAAAGCATTAAGCACTATCAAGGGCATGCTCAACTGTGACTTTAAAAACATGGAAGACTATTTTACATACGGGAAGAGTCACTTGCACCAGTTTAGCCACAACACAAGATTATGGGACCACTGTAAATATAAGAAAGAGCTGTGTTCTGATGCTGAATTCACTTCTAGGTTTTGTAGATTGTTCCCTTTCCAAAGTATGAAGATTGTGCGGCTGCGGCTAAGATTGGTGCAGGACATTCTGGAAGACCATGAGTAAGTTTCAGTTTTTATGCATTGTTATCCAAATAACAAGTCTAACAGAAGTATTAAGTTAAAATCTAAATCTAAATTACTGTTAAAGCTTTGCTTGCACCAATTAATTATTCATTCTAAACTAAACAAAAATTCACGAAATAAAACTATTGAAATGGATTATATCACGTATATTGAATACATACTACATCCCGACGTTTCGTCTATTGCGGTAACCAAAGACAATATTATAAACAGAAATTTTTGATTACCTGAGTTAAAAGAGTTTACTCTGGCATAATAAAATACACTAGGTATACTATGATATAAAATTTCTTAATCTCAAAATAAAATAGTCTGTTCTCCAAACAATGGTTAAGAAGGCAAACCCATTGTAAAAATAACTGTACAGTTGAGTTATGCTAATGTAGTCTCACTTGGCATTATCATGTATGCAAACAATAGATATGACAATAACCCACATGTTGAGCCAAAACTAAATTGTATTGTGAATCTTTTTCAAAGTATTCTTGTCACAGTAATAATGTATGAAAAAGAAATTAAAACAAACAAAAACTGTTTGTGATGAAATTATTATTATTATTTGTAAAGGGAGTTTGTTCCAAGCTTTGAAGCGTTGCTAAAAAAGTGTCTATGAGGATTATTGTAGGACCTGCGTGATACCAGCTTATACCAGCTAAATTATTATATAAATTAGACATACCCAATAACCCAAATGAAATATGGGCATATCTCCATAATTACTTTATTTCCTCAGGTAATTAGTATGAAATATGTGTGTTATATGATGGAGGTCTGCATAGAATAGAAATATAAATAGAAAACTGGCCATTATACATAATTACAATTACATATAGAAGTTTCGTAAACTTACATTTATCAATCAATAGTAACATAAGATATTGCATCAAACATAATAGTCCACATTCTCTGACTGTCTCACAAAAGGAAATCTATTAGATTGTGGGGCTACATATTTGTATTTATAAAAGTACTAGTTTTTGCCTGCGACTTCATCTGCGTGGAATTAGTGACAGCAGCTAAAGTAGGTATAGCGCTAATAATGGATAATGCTAATAGCAATCGTTCAATTCGCGCATTGCTTACTTCAATTATTAGGCAATGCATTAACTCTTTTAATTCCACCGCCCTTTGCACCCTCTTCAGGGATGATTTCCTACATAAAAACTATCCTATGTCCTTCCCCGGGACTCAAACTATATATATACCAAATATCAACAAAATCGGTTCAGCGGCTTAAGCATGAAGAGGTAACAGACAGACACACTTTCGCCTTTATAATATTATATATTATAATATTAGTATGGATAAGAGTTTTCAGAAATGCTTTGGGTGTACGGTGACTGTACACCCAAAGCATTTCTGAAAACTCTTTATACTTTTGGCATGTCCATGTATCTCTCTATCTGCAGTTTAACTTAGTACCCTTCGTAATCTACATATAAAGATTAGAGACTCATTGTTATCGGGGCCCCCTTCCTTTCAGAATCTTCTTAGGCAGGTTATGTAAGTATTTTTTTACTCTTGTTTCAGGCTTAATGTAAAAGTGGTGCTGTTGATCCGCGACCCACGTGGGGTCATGCAGTCACGGCAGCACCGTGGCTTCTGCCTACCAGCTCCGGACTGCTGGCAGCCTAAATTGCTCTGCGCTGATATGATAAGCGACTATGTAGCTGCCGGAAGGCTGCAGCAGCAATATCCAAACAGGCTCATGTATGTGTTCATTACATAACCATACTACATACAGCAGCGGTCTTCTACCACAAGTCTCTGTAGGGCTACAGTACATATGGCGTTACTTTCCCGCCCTAGTGCGGTAATTCGCAGTGTCTATGTCGAAAATTTAAAGGCTCATATGTACTGTAAAGCGTTGTGCAATACGCGTGCGAATAGGTAATTTGCAACTCGTGTCAATTTAAAACACTCCCATCAGTTGTGTTTCAAATTTATCACCACTCATTCCGTTTTTCTTACTTTTTATACTTGTATCGTAATGCAGTCTCATGATATTTCATAAATAATCTATTCTTACGAGGATACCTAGGTAGGAACCATATTCTCGGATTTGGAAGGTGATTGCCCATTGACCAAGACCAAGCCATTCTTGTCATACTTTGCTATGGTAAGTAAATAATAGCTATATATAAGCGGAGAGTCCGTATAATAAGGCATTTGCTTAATGTGTGTTCTTATACCAAACATTTTTTTAATTTTTCATATAATTATTAAAAGGTAAAATGCCTACGGTTTTTTTATTGAGTTGTCATAAAAACTTATTTACTTTCTTTTTAATTTCAAATACCCTAATATGTGACGTCCCACGGTCAAAGGTACCTTATGGCGGGTATGGAGTTATGCATACCCCAGTAATCTACAATAAATAAGCTATCGATAACACAAAAGATCAACCTTCTAGGTTGCGTAGTTACAGAGATATGATTTTTTGAAAATAATGTTGTGAAATTAGCAACTTTACGATAGAGAAGTTTTAAGTTTAGCCGCCTAAAAAACTATGTTCCTGAAGTAAGTTACATAGTTGACTACAAATAATAATACCTTATATATGTGAGATTAAAAAAATATTGCGACTTGTTCTGTAATGCAAATAGAAACTT